>NC_065450.1:36564476-36870240 GCF_917563875.1 Diabrotica virgifera virgifera | reverse complement strand
ACAGCCAGGGTACTGAAGCGATTTTTCGGTAGGTAATACCTATAAGAACAAATCAGTGAATAAAACAGTGAAACGTGTTTTTTTTTTAGTACATACATTTTCGAAAGCTTGAAAAAAGCTTTATAATGGCGTGGTACAAAATTTGATATACTCATTTGATGTTAATATAATTGCGAAAAAACTTCTAAATTGCCAAAATGTTAATTTTGCAATATGAATTGTAAAAATTAGTGTAAAGCTTTGAAATTTTTGTCAAATAAGGGTTCTTTAGTGCTTAATATGTGACAAAAATTTCAAAGTGTTTTATTTAATTTTTTAAATTTTATTTGGGTAAATTTTTTTATTACAGAGAACTCTTTTTTGCAATAAGGTAAGTCAGATGTTAGAAAAAAAAAATATGTTAGAACCATTCTGCAGGTATCAAATGAAAGAGCAGGAGATATATTTTCAAATTTGTTTAAACAAAGTGACATAAAATGCATTTATTAGTAATAAATAACTATGCAAAAGTATTTTCAATTTATTCTCATAAACTTTTTATTTTTTTTTATAATAAATTATACATAATATATTTATTACAATATTTTATCAATTACTATATACATAAAATTACTTATGGTAGGGGAGCCCAAGCGGGGATTTTTGCAGTTACTTGAGCGCGTCAGATTATCACATGGGGAGAAACGTTGAACCAGGTAAATGTACATGTACCATATATTGGCTTTTCATGCAGGAGAGTTCGTTAAGGGGGACCCGAAAAAAATCTATCCTTAAAAAACTCGAAATCGTCAGATTAAGATAAGTCACAAAGTTTCACAGAAAAAAAAACGAATATTTCGTGAAATGAACGCCAGATCGAAAACTAAAAATACGTTTTTAGTATTTTTCAAAAATCTATTGAATGATACCAAACACGACCCCCCACTGAGAGGGGTGAGAGGTAAATTTAAAATTTTATATACGAACCCGCGATATATAAAAATCCACAAGGAAAAAGTTTTCCTGTATATATAAAAAGTTATGTATATATATAAAAAGTTTATAAGGAAAAATTGACGATAATTTTGCATAATTATTAATTACTAATAAATGCATTTTTTATTTACTTTTTTAAACCAATTTAAAAGTATAGCTCGTGCTCTTTCATTTGACACCTGTAGAATGGTTCTAAAATAATTTTTTTTCTGACTTATGTTATTGCAAAAAAGCTCTCTGGGATAAATAATATGAATAACATTTAAACAATTGAATGCATCGCTTTGAAATTTTTATCACATATTAAGCACCAAAGAACACTCATTTGACAAAAATTTCAAAGCTCTACTAATTTTTACAATAGTTATTTGCTAAATTAACGTCTTTGCAATTTCGACAATTTTTTTACAACAATATATTAACAATAGATGAGAATATATGAACCTTTATAATACACTATCTCAGAGACCGATGTTGGACGTGACATACTTGATGAAAAAAATACTTAATATTAACGAAAGACCGTGCCAACAAGTATTAATAATTAAGTAACCCAACTGCCAGGAGTAAAAAGTGAAGCTAGTTATAAAAAAAACAGCAGTGGAAAAATTGAGCTTGTATAATGAGATGTTATATGATTGTTTTTAATTTCTTTGGTATTTTGCTAATATTTAAGAGGCTTAAGAAAATAAAAAAGGTATAATTCTTGTTTAATTTCACTCCTTCAAGAAGTAAACACAACCCTATGCTTGAAAGTGTCTCAATGGACACATATTTTTTATGTCGGTCTCTGACACTGATGTTAGCAATGTTCAAAAAACCTATGTTAGTTGCGGAAGGTTAAAAAATAGTGGAGGTTCTTACAAAAGCCTCTACAACTTTAATTACAAGAAAACTTGAGTACTGATAACTCAAAAATAGTAAAAGAGTGCTTTTGGCTTAAATGCAGAATAACAATGGCTGTCATACTAATAGCGAAAGAATACACTGGATTGTTTGTAACTACATAAACATAAATACTGACATGCGATACGTGTGATACCGCATGATAATTTTTACGTCAACGTCGCTTATAGAGTAAACCATAGTAAAACTGCAGCAGTTTGGAGAAAGCTAAATTACGCACCACTTGAAGGTACACAGATGATGTTCTAGTAAACACGTTTTACAATAAAATAGATTTTCCGCAAGGTATGAAATACCGCACGTCAATGGTTAAGGGTTAAAACAATGAATTAGCTAACTTCTGTTTTTTTTGCAAACTAAAATCACCGAATAAACATTTTTTTTTTCTTCTTTTATGGCCTTGGGAACTGCGCCCATTTAGCCAGCAACACTTCTTAAAATCAACGCCTGACCATACACCAAGACCACTACGAATCGAATCAAACAATCCAGTGTAGAGAAGGGAAAAAAACTTTTCGCACCCAGGTCGTTCAGGGTGACTAACCACAGACTAAGTAGGGACACGGAAACGTCTTGCTATATATTATATTGACTCAAATCCTTAAATAAATTCTTATAATAAATAATTTGTATTTTGTTCAATATACAAGAACATTCAGTTTCATAATTCAAATAATTTAAAATTATTAGATTAAAAGACATAATCGCTTACAATGTATAAACATATTCCAGTAGCTCCGCAAATAGCAAAAAGTTCTTAACACAAGCGATTTGCACAATATCAGTTTCATGCTACTTATATAGAAAATAGTTACCATATTTTTTTGTTCTCCTTTTTATCCTTTACATAAAAACATGAATTCGCATGGGAAACTTTTTTTGCCTTATACGTTGCTCTTGTGATATTTGTAAATACATATGTTAAATGTCAAAAATGTAATGTTCTATGTTTGGAAGTCACTGTTATTGAGATATTCGACCCTTAGTCTAAGTAAGATACGATATAAGGTCGATTTGCACCGATCTTTTTAATGGATAAAAATTATTTAATATGTTATTTAGCATGTTAACCATTACGCAACCTAATCCCACGCAACGGTGGGAACCAGGCCTTGCGTGGAAAATATGCGACTGGATAAAACAAATGAAAATGTCAGAAAATATACTGTTAAGATAGCTACATGGAACGTAAGAACTCTTTATCAGACTGGAAAACTAAACAACGCAATTAATGAAATGAAGATGCTTAAAATTGATATTCTGGGGATGAGTGAAATAAGATGGCCAGGTAATGGTAAGTGCGAGAAGGAGGTTGCAACAATATTTTTTTTCAGGCAGCAGAGAAGAAGATGTCAACCATAGGCATGGAGTAGCGGTTCTAGTAAATAATAAAATCAGAAAACATATAAAAAATTTTATTCCATATTAAGAACGCTGCATGTTGATCCAGATCAGTGCGCACCATCTAGACATAAATATAATTCAGGTTTATGCTCCCACATCTGAGAGTACTGATGAAGAAATTGAAGAGTTTTACGAACAATTAGACGAAATCATAAAAAACCTAAAGAAACAAGACATAACCATGGTAATGGGAGATTTTAACTCCAAAATAGGAAAAGGCGAAGTCAGTGATGTAGTTGGCAAGTATGGGTTGGGAACAAGAAATGAACGAGGTGATCGACTAATACAGTTTTGCCAGGAGAAAAACTTAATTATCACTAATACTTGGTTTAAGTTACCATTAAGAAGATTGTACACTTGGAGGTTACCACAGGACAAGTCTGGGTACATCGTTAGAAATCAGATAGACTTTATAACAATCAACAAACGACTCCGTAACGCAATAACATCAGCCAAAACATATACTGGAGCTGATATATACTCTGACCATAATCCTCTTGTAGCCCAATTACGGGTCAGACTAAAAACCTTAATCCATAAACAGAATAACAAAAGATTAGATATGGATCAACTTAGAAATCCCAAGATAAAAGTCAAGCTTACAAATAGCATTAATAGTAATGTTGCTTTAACAACCAATACTGATGATATTGAAAGAGACTGGATCAACTTAAGGGACGCTATATGCAACGGTGCGAAAGAAGTAATTGGTGACTACGAGCGGAAGAAGAAGAACGAATGGATGACAGATGAAATATTACACCTCATGGACAGAAGGAGGGAAAATAAGAATAATCCCAAACAATATAAAGAACTGGATAGAACTGTCAGCAGAAAGATAAAAGAATCCAAAGAGAAATGGTTACAAGAAAAATGTCAAGAGATAGAAGAGCTAGAACGAAGACACGATAGTTTTAACATGCATAAAAAAATTAAGGAGTTTACTTATACTTACAAAAAAAAAACAGTTTGGTAAGTTAATAGACGAGAACAACAAACTTATTGTAGATAAAGAAGAACAGTTACAGACTTGGGCAATTTACATAAAAGATTTGTTTACGGATTAACGTCATATTTCTACGAACACTCTTGATCTGAATGAACCAAAAATATTGAAAAGTGAGGTGATAAAAGCTATAGATCAAACGAAAGATGGGAAAACAACAGGATGCGATGAAATACCAGTCGAATTTTTAAAAGTTTTTATCGAGAACAACATGAATGTACTATTGAAACTGTTCAATAAGATATACGATACTGGTCAAATTCCATCGGACTGGCTGAAATCTACATTTGTGCCCCTTCCCAAGAAATCCAATTCTAAGACGTGTAGCGAATATCGCCTTATAAGTTTAATGAGTCATACCCTTAAAGTATTCTTGCGTATTATCCATTCCAGAATACGAGCAAAATTAGAACACAGCATAAGTAAAACACAGTTCGGTTTTAGATGCGGTTTTGGAACTCGAAAGCCCCTATTTGCAATACAAGTTTTGATTCAAAAATGCCTGGATCAACAGAAAGGTGTTTACGCCTGTTTTATCGACTATGAGAAAGCATTTGATACTATCAAACATAACAAACTCATAGAACTATTACATCTTTCAGGACTTGACACTAAGGACATCCAGATTATAAAAAAATCTATATTGGAATCAAACAGCCCACATAAAGAATGGACATATGGTGAGTGAAAACATAACCATTTCTAGAGGGGTTAGACAGGGCTGTATTCTTTCGCCACTGCTTTTCAACCTGTACACGGAACAAATATTTCTAGAGGCACTAGAAGAGTACAATGAGGGCATCAAGATTAATGGCGTACCAATAAGTAATTTTCGATATGCAGATGATATTGTTATACTAACCGATAACATCGAAGATTTACAGATGATGCTAAATAGAGTAAATACAACTGGCAACCAATTTGGACTGAAGATCAATAGAAAGAAAACTAAATTTATGGTGATCAGTAAAAAGAACATTCAACATATCGACCTGAATATTGAAGCCGAACGTATTGAAAGAGTACACCGATTTAAATATCTGGGATATACAGTAAATGATAAGTGGGACCCAGACGTAGAGATTAGGATCCGAATTGAAATAGCAAGATCCAAATTCATAAAATTGAGAAAGCTCTTAAGCAACCGCAACCTAAGCGTTAACCTCCGATAGCGCGCCACAAAATGCTATGTACTCTCTACGCTACTTTACGGAGTAGAAGGGTGGACGTTAACAGCAGCAACTATAAAGAAGTTAGCGGCTCTAGAAATGTGGCTGTATCGACGCATGCTGAGAATTCCTTGGACAGACAGAGTGACCAACACAGAGGTATTGAGACGAATGGGTAAAGAGTTGGAATTGTTAACAACTGTTAAAAGGAGGAAAGCGTCATACCTGGGCCATGTGTTCCGTAATGATAAGTAGAGTCTGCTACAGCTAGCTTATCGTCGAAGGCAAGATTGAAGGTAGAAGAGGTTTGGGCAGGAAGAAGAAATCCTGGCTGAGAAACTTGAGAGAATGGTTTCAAATACCAGAAGCTGCGAACATAATACATGCGGCACAAAACAGAGAAACCTATCGTTTGATGGTCGCCAACCTTCGGTAGAAGACGGCACATAAAGAAGAAGAACCATTACAAAAAACAAGGGTTGCCCGATCTAATCTTGTTCTAACTATAATTAATTTAATTAATAATTAAAAAATGGCATTTTTCTTATAAATTAAAAAAAAATTCCGACCCGGGCAGACATTATGTCCGATTTTTTAGGTCATTGTAAACAAAAAAAAGTCTTTTGTAAATTTCCTCTAAAGTTGATCGTTTTTTAGTTGTTATTAACAATTTAAAACGGAAAAAAGAACGATGACGATTTTCACGGCTCAAAAACATAAGTACACAATATCATTTTTGAAATCATGAAGTATCTAAATTACAGTTCAAAACTTATTCTATCAGTTCTTGATAAGTCTTTTGACCTTGTTTCATTCTGAAACATTGTTTTTTAGTTGTTAATGCCAGTCTCCTCATAAAAAACCTTCCTCGTTAACAATTGTTATTTTGTTAACAAAATATGTTTTAGAATAAAACATGGCTAAAATTCGTATCGAGACCTGATAGAAAAAGGTTTAGGTAGAAAGGTAAAATAAAAAATGCCAGATCTTAAATGTTGAAAGACACACAGTTAGCCAAATCAAGATTAAAGATGTAATATGATTTGTACAAAAATAACATTAGGAATGTTACGTAAGACATTACCTAATAATTTATTCAAATATACAGGGTGTCCCGAAAAGATTGGTCATAAATTATACCAGGCATTCTGGAGTCAAAAATAGTTCGATTGAACCAAACTTACCTTAGTACAAATGTGCTCATAAAAAAAGTTACAGCCCTTTGAAGGTATAAAATGAAAATAGATTTTTTTCCATATACCCAGAACTATCAGAGATTTTTTATTGAAAATAGACATGTATCATTCTCATGGGAGGAGCATCTTAAAACAAAATTATAGTGAGATTTGTCCACCTCATAAAAATTTTATGGTTGTTTTGTTCCATTAAACCACCCCAAACTTTTGTGTACGTTCCAATTAATTCATTGTTGTGGTGCCATTAGTTAAAAAACGTTTGTAAAACTTTTTTGCCTCTTAATCTTTTCTATAAGCGAGTTTTTATCGAGATGCGGCTTCTTTTTTAATATATTTACATACAAATTTTATGGGGATTTTGTTCCTTTAAACCCCCCAAATGGTTGTGTACGCTCCAATTAAACTATTATTGTGAAACCATTAGATAAACACAGTGTCTTTAAAACTTTTTTGCCTCTTAATCTTTTTTTGATGTCACTTTTTATCGAGACGTGGCTTCTTTTTCAAAATTTACCTAAAAATATACATTATAAATAAATTTTCAGATTACAACAGATCTCTATAATCGTACTTAGACAAGGCGAAAACGGCGGGTTCGTTGAGAAAAATATTACCATGAGATTTTTTTGCCTAATAACATTCGTGAGACATCCCAGAATAAGGTTCAAGAAGTCGCCCACGTGAAAAGTGGGCCAATTTTTTTAACAATTTTTTTTTAATCAAATTGCAAAAAATCAATATTTTTGGCCCAGGCAATTTTTGTCGGTTTTTTGGACCATTCTGGATAAAAAAGGTATCTTATAATTTTTCTCTAAAGTTGTTCGTTTTCGAGTTATAAGCAATTTAAAATTGAAAAAAAAACGAAAAATGGCGATTTTCAAGGCTCAATAACTCGGTTAAAAGTTATTATTATGAAAGTCATAAAGTGACTAAATCAAAGTTTGATGCCCCCCCTATAAGATCCTGAAGAAATTTTTGTCATTATTTTATTACTAAGCTGGTATTTTTAAGTAAAAATAGTGAGCTCCATGCACGTGGTAGCCGGCCATAAATGCTGAGTGCGAGAGAGATGCCATTCCGGCAGTACAATTGTGCATCTTTCTTGCACTCACATTTACGGCCGCCTACCTCGTGCAATGCGCTCATTATTATTACTTAAAAATAACAGCTTAGTAATAAAATAATGACAAAAATTTCTTCAGGATCTTGTGGGGGGGCATTAAACTTTGATTGAGTCACTTTCTGACTTTCATAATAATAACTTTTAACCGAGTTTTTAAGCCTAGAAAATCTACATTTTTCGTTTTTTTCAATTTTAAATTGCTTATAACTGGAAAATGATCAATTTTAGAGAAAAATTATAAGAAACCTTTTTTATCCAGAATGGTCCAAAAAAACTAAAAAAAATTTCCAGGGCCAAAAATATGGATTTTTGCAATTTGATTAAAAAAAAATTGTTAAAAAAAATTTGGCCCACTTTTCACGTGGGCGACTTCTTGTACCTTATTATGGGATGTCTCACGAATGTAATTATGCAAAAAAATCTCATGGGAATATTTTTCCCAACGAACCCGCAGTTTTCGCCTTGTCTAACTTAACCATATACAAATATGTGGTGGATTCGAACAATATTCAAAATATCTCGATAAACACTGGCTTAACGAAAAAGTACTGAGAGGTAAAAAGTTTTAAAAACACTGTGTTTAACTAATGGTGCAACAATAATAATTTAATTGGAACGTACACAAAAGTTTGGGGGGGTTTAAGGGAACAAAACCCCCATAAAATATTAATGGGGTGCAAAAATTTCACTTTATTTTTTTTAAGATGTTGCTGCTATAAGAATACGACATGTCCATTTTCAACAAAAAATCTCTAAGAGTAGGTATATGAAAAATAAGAGTATAAATATATGAAAAAAAATCGATTTTCATTTTGTAACTTCAAAGGGCTATAACTTTTTTTGTGTGCACTATTGTATATAGGTAAGTGAGGTTCAGTCAACCTATTTTTGACTCCAGACTCTGTGGTATAATTTACGAATTTTATGACAATCTTTTCGGGACACCCTGTATATCTAATAGTACTATAATATACACTATACACACATCGGAAAATCTAGGGATATTTTTATAGCATAATAAAATTAATAGAATTATTCATTAAATACAGTTGCTTATTATGTAGATTTTTGTGAGTAAAACAAAACGGTAAACGTCATTACGAATATTTGACAACGTTTTTAACTGCAGATGAAAAAACTATGATTTGTGTACGGCAGTAGACACTCTATTAGTTTCGATTCTGTTCGTGCTATAAAGTTGTTGTTTAGTTAGTGCATTAACAATATTGTTTTTTATCACACGACGACCTCACCTAACTTTGGATGAAATAATAAGAGCAGTAGGTCTTATTAAAGGTGGAATCCAGCTGAGTAAAGCAACTGAGGGCATGGAAGTCTCCCAAAGTGTTATAAATCGATTTTTGCAACGTTTTTGTACACTTGAAACCTAGCCTAAGGTTATCCATGACGCAAGTGCGCTACAACTACAGCTCAAGGCCGCTTTTTTAGTGTCAACCACTAGAAGGCTACTAACCAATACATCACCTGGATCGGCTAGCGACTTGCAGCCATACCATAACAGATTAGCGACACACCAGGTAATCATAGGCCGTGATACTGTAGAAAATTGTCTCCATTAAGCCAATCTCCACAGTCGAAGGCCATTGAGATGTCCACCTATCTTCAGAGGTAATCGCACTGCCACATTAGAGTGGAGTCAAGAATATAAAAATCTGGATTCGAACGATTCGGCTAGTTTTAATCTCCGGTGAATCTAGGATTTGGATTTCATCCAGATTCTCCTGGAGATAAGATCTAGAAACGTAAAACCATTAAGACATATCCAGGAAATTGACACATGCAGAGCTTGTACAGTAATGGTATGGGGTGGAATATCAATCGGTGGCAGAACGGGCCTTATGTTTCCTGAAAGCTTTCTTATATCTGTTGGCTAAAACTTCGACCTCATGCAGAAAAATGCTCGTCCACATTTTTCGCACCATACCTAGTAACAGACTGGCTTGCCAAAGAAGGTAGTGATGTGTTATGTGAGTTGAATCCCATCAAGCACTCTATAGGACATACTCCAACGAACAATTGCTTTACATATTTTGGGTAACATATTCACACCGTTTTGTTTCCGAGAGCTTTTGATAAAAGAATCGATCAATGTACTTCAACAGGATATCAACAAACTCATTTTGTCTATGAACGACAAATGTAGAGCCGTAATAAACCAGGGTAGATGCCATAATTTGTATTAATTTTCTGTTTTTATAACTCCTACATTTATTCTGTGATGGCCTAAATCTTTTTTTTTTTTAATTATACTTACTTGAAGGCATTCCCGTTAGTTTTGATACTTCAACAAATTTTGGTGTATACTAATACTTCAGGGTAATAAGCTAGAAATATACCATGTTCGGGACACTCAAAAATCCAGGTATAGTCCAACCGCTATAACTTTTCCCATGCGGTACGATCCATTTTCAATCAATTTAAGTCAAAACAGAAAGTGAAACGTACGCCGATGTGTGTAGTATATAGTATACAGTATACAAAATAAATATACACATCGACGTTCGTTTCAATTTATGTTTTGACTTAATTTGATTGAAAATGAATCGTACCGCATGGGAAAATTTATAGCGGACGGACTATAGCTGACTACTTTTTTAGTTATTGTAGACCTATAGGAAGAAAACCTACCTGTTTCCTGCAATTAGTTCGCGTGCGTTTTTAAATTATTAACAATTTAGTGCAGAAATCGCGATTTTTTCGATTTTGCACCCCATTCAAAAGCTAAATAGTTGACATAAAATTACAAAATTAAATTTTTTAGAACTATAAACCTTCAAAATGCCGATTTGTGAAAGTTAAAAAGTTAATTTGTTGCTACGCAAACTGCAAAATAAGTGAAAATGGTTATTTGTTAATAACTTTTAGTAAAACTACCTTAGAACTTTAGTGTTTCACACAAAGTTGGGTATTGGGGTACTAAACAAACCCTCAAAATTTGAGACCGATCCATTAATTAGTTTAATAATTATTCTGACTGTTTATCCCCGATACCTTTATTTTGCAATAACATAAGACAGAAAATAATGAAGATAGTTCAATTCTGCTTATGCCAAATAAAAGTAAAAAAATTATACTATCAAAATGTCAAAATGTACTAAAAAAAGATAAAAAATTATCGAATCTAGTCAAAATTCCTAATGACAAATTTGTGAAATTTTGTAGTTTATAAACATTTAGAATAACTTTAAAAATATTGTCCGTAGAAAAAATCATTTTACATATTAGAAAAGATGGTATTTTACACGAATTTAAAAAAATGTAGTTCAGTTGGTGGCTAGTCGTGGTAAGTGAAAGGGGAGCTGGGAGCCGACAAATGCAGGAGTTCAAAAACTAAAAAATAGAACTTAAAACTAATATCATTTTCTATATCTCGGTGTCTACTGAATATATTTTGATCGTTCTTTTTTAATTTGTATATAATTTTTCTGTACATTACAAATATGCAATTTGTCTAGACATTTATTAATTAATAAACAGTCTAATTTGTTTAAACAATTTTTGAAAAAATAATTTTTTCCCAAAAATCCGTGATTTTAATCATACTATCGTTATTAATCATAGAAAAAGTTAAGGTATACTTTAACCCGGCACCTGCCACGTGGGGTGCTATCAGCACCCCATAACACATTTTTATCAAATATTTGGTATTTCAAGTTTGGTAACCGAACTGTGCGTCATAGTAGCTTTCTATAATATTATATAGCATAGATGTGTTAGTGTTTGAAGTGGTTATTTAGTGTCATTCTGAACTTATAGCTCTAAAGTCGAATAAGGGTGTCATCATCTAGCACTTTAAGTTTTAAGTTTTTTTTTTGTATTTTTGATAAACAGGTCAAATTTACATTTTTGTATTGAAATAACTGATTTAAATGATTAATATAGACTCTATACTCACTAAATCTTATTTATTTTTAGATATTTTACTTGACTTTATTTATTATGGCTTGGTACTTGCTAATTTGCTTATAACACCTTTTTAATTTTATTTTTTAACTTTTATGGCATATTAGTGGCTAATAACTTAATAAAACATGTTTTTTTTATATTCTTGTGTTACTCACAACATTATTTTTTTTAAACAAATAGATCACAGAAAATTTTTAAGGGGTGCTGTGAGCACCCCACGTGGCAGTTGGCGCTTTGCAAAGTCACGTGGCAGGTGCCGGGTTAATAAATAAATTATCTTCAATAAATAATTATCTAATAAAAATCATTTATTTATTAAAGTGTATTTTAACTTTTTCCATGATCATTAATATTATGATTAAAAAAAGAATGTGTGTGTGTACTTTGTACGCACGTAAGAAGTTATACTTCTATTATAATATAATTTCAACGAAATAAATATACCTACTTAACAGCTACAATACACAAAATTAACAATAATTACCAAAAATGAACCAAAACTTAACAATGCCAAATATTAAAAAAAAAAAAAGAAAACATGAATCGTCCGGGATTTGAACCCGCAATCTCGCGATTTTTTGATCTCTGGTCCAATGCTCTACCAACAAGGCCATCAAGCCGCATGCTACTTACCTTTCAGATATACATAATTATACATCACGGTGACAAGTGAAATATAAAAATAGATGTTTTATTATTTTACGCCCAATGAAGACAAATCCAAAGACACAAAATTATAATAAAAAACCTTTTAAACCACCTTTTTCAAATTGCGCAAGTTTTAATATTAATATTAATGTTAATAAATGAAATATAAATATTTTGACGTTTCACAATTTGACAATTCACTTTTAACTGCAGTGCCTTAAACATTTTAAAGCACTAGTGCCTTAAAGTAGCATTTTTAACGCTCCTATGGAGTCCTAAAAATTGCATTTTTAACATGTTTGTAGAAAAATATATTTAAAAACACTAATATATTCTTTCCACACCTTTTCTGGACTAATACATACATAAATGAAAACATTTTGAAGTATAACTTCAAAAATATAATATGAAAACTACTTAAAAAGGCAGTATAACTATTAACTAACCTTTGTTGTTTCTCTTCTCACAAATTTTAAAACGCAACAACCATACATAACCAAACCTCAACCGTCCAAACCACAGCTGCGCTACAGCTGCCATATTGGGTAATTTTTGACATGTCATTTGAACATCCAATCAGAACAAAGTTATAATGCGCATGCGCCGGGATCGTAGGTTTTAACATATAAAAATTTACCCTCATATCGCGCGTAAAGAAGTATAACTTCAAAAAAATATTTTTTCAAGAATTGTTTAAACAAATTAGACTGTCTATTAATTAATAAATTTATAAACAAATTGCATATTTGTAATGTACGTAGAAATTACATACAAATTAAAAAAGAAAGATCAAAATCCTTTGAGTTGATCCAGATATACAGAAAATTATGTTCGTTTGAAATTGCTTTTTCGGTATTTTAACTCGGTGGATTTGTAGGTTCCCCCTAGTAATCGTTTGAACTAAATTTTCGAATAATCGTAGAGGGTGCTGTGAAGGTACAATGTTTGTGCAAATTTTATAAGAAAAAATACAAATTAATGCCATTCTTAAAATGGCATTTAATGAGATTCCTTAATTATTATAAACAAATTAGCTGTGAATTTAAAAAAATATATGGCTAACTTTGTTCCAAATCAACCCAAGCTAAATTTTTTTATTTGAAAATTCGTGTTAAAATACTATATTTTCGACTATATAATAGTATATTACTTTATGAGGCGGAGAAGCATGACTTTTCTTGACGCGCCCGATGTTACGCGCCGAACGAACTGAGGCGCGTAATAGAGGGCAAGTCAAGAAAAGTCGCTTCTTTGCCGAATAAAGTATACTATTTTTTCTTCAAACGTAGCAATTTTCAACCATAAATAGTACAATTCATACGCTACTTTTACTCGAAATTAACTGTGACAACTATCAAAGTCGTCTAGATGTTAGAAATTAAAATAATTAAGTCGTCGGTGGGATTTGCGTCTCCCTGGTTACAGTTGTTTGACAGTTGTTTGAAATTATTAAAGACAGCTTATTGTTGTTGCAACCGCAAGCGCAAATTTAGTGTGAAAATGGAAAACCTAAACGAAATTGAGTCCGCGGCTAATGATGAAGTAGCACGTTTGGGGCCCTCCAAGTCCGGAATAAAGTATGGGTTAGCGTACAAGCACTTCCAAGAGTGGTGCGATACAAGAGGAGTACGGCAAGTTACCGAAGACGTTTTACTGGCATATTTTAATATAATGGAAAATGAAAATAAATGGAAATCTTCTACAATGTGGTCACGATACTCTATGATAAAATCGGAGTTAGTTATTAGAAAAAATGTGGATATAAGCAAATTTTTAAAGTTACGTGCCTTTCTGAAAAAGACAAGCGAAGGATATACTGCAAAGAAGTCTAAAGTTTTCACTAAAGACGAGATTGATAAATTTTTGTTTGAAGTGCCAGATAAGTTGTATTTAGGATTAAAGGTAAAAAAAATTATATTGCAAAGCATGTAGTATACTCTAATAAATTATAAAAATATTTCAGATCGTTTTGTTAATTGGGGTTACCGGCGCTTGTCGATGCGACGAAATGGTAAAACTGAAGACTGTGGACATTGACGATAAAGAAAATGTAATAATTATCAAAATCCCAGACAGTAAAACACGACAAATTAGATCTTTTACGATAATTGGTCAAAACTACAATAAACTGTATAAAAAGTATGCATCACTGCGGCCTGAAAATTTCACAGAAAACCGATATTTTATCAAGCACCAAAATGGAAAGTGTGACCGAAGCGTCATGGGAATACATTCGATCAGCGCAGTAGCCCAAAAAGTAGCTAGTTATTTAAATTTAAACGATGCAAGCGCATACACGGGTCACTCTTTACGACGAACTTCAACAACACTTTTAATTGATGGAGGCGGAAATCTAGAATGCCTCAAACGACATGGGGGCTGGAAATCAAGCACGGTTGCCGAAGGATATATAGAGGATTCAATAAGAAATAAGAACGATAATGCTAAAAAAATTTTAAACCCTCATGATTCGCCAACATCGGGAATGATTGCTGAAAGTTGTGCTCGACCATCAGTATCATCAACAATTACCAATGCGTATCAAGAGTCGGGAACATTTTTGCACGGTTTCAATTTTGAAAATGCCTCATTAACTAATTGTACTTTTAATATTACTATAAATAAAAATGATGTTTAATTGTTGGTTATGACATTTGTGTTGTTGCTTTGTGACATGTTTCATATTGTTGCCATGACAACATTTTTCCCTCCGCCGTAAAGAAATGGGAAAAACTGCTGCCGGCGGAGACATCAAACTTTGACAGGATCAAGTTAGATAAGTAATGTCATCATTATTTGACGTTTGAAGAAAAAAAGATTTTTTCTACGGACAATATTTTTAAAGTTATTCTAAATGTTTATAAACTACAAAATTTCAAAAATTTGGCATTAGAATTTTTGACTATATTAAATATTTTTTTATCTTTTTTAATACATTTTGATAGCATCAGTCTTCTGCTTTCATTTGGCATACTCAGAATTGCCCTATCGTCATTATTTTCTGTCTTATCTTATTGCAAAATAAAGGTCTCTGGGATAAACAAGTAGAATATATCTTAAACTAATTGATAACAATAATAATAATAATAATAATAATAATCCTGTGGGAGTTTTTTTTTTGTCAGTTCTTCTATCAGGCGCGGCCCCCTGCGAATGGGGGATGCTTTCTGGGTATTCGTAGCGCCAATACCCAGAGAGTAGCAGGAATACTTGCCGTGGAACAAAAACTGACACCTGGCAGCAGGTATAAAATGCACACCCATGAGAATGGAGAATAATAATTTGTGTTTAGGATCGCTGCCTGGGGATCGCCAGGGCACGTCTGGAGCCGGCGCTGGACGTGACAGCATGCGGGACGTCGGTGGCAGGGTGTTGAGGATGCGGGCCCCTGTCATACAATCAGCTACAGCCCAACCACAACCACAAGCGAGCCAAATAACAACAAGAGCTCCACCTGCCGAAGGTGCTGCGCTGGATCATCAGCCGGCGCTCACTCAAGCGGGACGACCGAGGCAGCGCATGAAATGGACTGTGTCCATCAACGAAAGCATTTTGCGCTTCTATTATAAGGTGACAAACCTCGGTCAAGAAACGATCGGCTACAGACAACAGCTGTATGCCGAATTTTGCAGGGAGTACCCAGATATTCAAGTATCGGAGCAAAGAGTATCAGATCAATACCGGGTAATCATAAGAAATAATCTTATCCCAGAGACTAGACGCGATGCCATCAAAAGCGAAGTCGAACGGGAGATTAATAACCAAGAGCTAGTTTTAGATCAAGTCCCGAATGAAATCCTTGAGGAGCAGATTCCTGAGATTCCCATACCAGAAACTCAACCTGACAATACACAACAGCAAAACAACGAGTTGCGCCATAGTCTAGAAAACGAAATGGCTGGTGCCGTACAAGAGTTTAATGGAACAAATCCACTTAGCAGACCACCGCTACCACGAATAAACTCTTGTAAGAAACTAGGTGCGCTGTTACAAATTGTGAACACTGAAGTCCTACCCAATTATGTCGTAGAAGCCCACACATTGGAATATCTGCATATGCTAATCTACTGTGCAGCAACAGCAATTGCCAATGTAATGGGCGTTAAGATCAGAACACGACGGGGTACTAATAACGGAAAGACTGGTAACAGAATTGCACCATGGGAAAAAAGACTTCTCGGAAAAATTGAATTACTGCGTAGGGATATTGGTCAAGTCACAGAATATATAAGAGGTGTAACAAGTAGAAAAGTCATTAAGAGAGCTGAAGAAATAATGCGGAGCACTTCAAGACACTCGAGATACGATCCAGAAAATAACACAGCCCAACAGTGTCTGGATACATTAAAACAAAAACTCTCCGTCTATTCAGGACGATTAAGAAGGTATAAAGTTAGTAACAACCGAAAATGTGACAATGCACTTTTTGAGAACTCTGAGAAGGCGTTTTACCGAAAACTCAATTCCACCGTAGAAAGTGTCGACAAGTCTTACCCAAGCCAAGAAGAAATTCATGAGTTTTGGGGAAATCAACTTTCCACGCCAGCTGCTTTTAACAACAATGCTGGCTGGATAGAAGATACGACGCACAACTGTCACCACTACGTCACTGCTAACTACGAACCATTCACGACTGAAGAAGTCTCAAATGTCATCAAAGAGCTTCATAACTGGAAATCTCCTGGACCAGACGGAGTTCAGAACTTCTGGCTTAAAAAGTTTTGGAGTATTCATGAGTGCTTATCAACATTAATTAATCATGTTATTTCTAATCCGCAGGAATTACCATCATTTCTAACTCAGGGAACTACTTATTTAATACCCAAGGATCAAAATAACACCCAAGATCCATCCAAGTACCGCCCAATTACTTGTCTTCCAACTTTGTATAAATTGGTCACATCCTGTGTAACCCGGCGTATCTACCAACACTGTGCTCTAAACGATATCATAGAGCCTCAACAGAAAGGATGCGCTAAGGGTTCCATGGGTTGCAAAGAACAGCTTATCATCGATTCAGTCATTTCTAACCAGGCATTCACTAAAAAAAGGAACCTTTTTACTGCTTTTATTGACTATAAAAAGGCCTTTGATTCAGTACCTCATGAATGGCTAATAGATATTTTGAAAATATACAAAGTCGATGATAACATAGTGACCTTTTTAAGGCATATAATGAGAGATTGGAAGACTAAAATTCACCTCCAAATACCTGGTGAAAAAAATATTGAAACCGAAAATATCGCAATCAACCGGGGCCTGTTTCAAGGAGACTCGTTGAGTCCACTGTGGTTCTGTTTAGCTTTGAACCCCCTTTCCCAGCTATTAAACTCCACTGACTCAGGTTTTAGCATTAAAAGCAATAATACTGTGGTAGCGAAGCTCAATCATCTGTTGTATATGGATGATTTGAAATTAATGGCTTCCACTCGAGAACACCTAGAAGAGATGCTAAAAACTGTAGAAACATTCTCTAATGATATTAGTATGCAGTTCGGTCTAGACAAGTGCCGTGTTTTGAATATAGTCAGAGGAAAGGTACAGCCCGGTGGATTCGATATGCAAAATGGCCAGAACATCGAGGCCATGGGCGACAACGATATGTATAAATATCTTGGAGTAAAACAGGCGCGGAAAATTGACCATAAGCAAATGAAAACTGAGATAACTACTGAGTTTATAAGAAGGGTAAAACAGCTGCTTCGTTCACAGCTTAACAGTAAAAATTTGTTTAAGGCACTAAACACCTACGCTTGTTCCGCGCTTAGCTATTCATTTGGTATTGGTAAGTGGACAAAAACGGATATAGAAAATCTTCAGCGAAAAGTACGAACACACCTCACAAAGGCACAAAAACACCACCCTAAAAGTGCAGTAGAACGAACAACATTACCCCGGTATTTAGGAGGAAGAGGACTTATGGATATAGGTGAGCAATTAGATAAACAAATTGCTAATTTAAGAACTTATTTTCAGATGCAGGCTGAGACATCTACTCTACACCGCGCAATTTGCGCAGTAGATGACACAACACCGATCAAACTGAGGGAACCAGAAATGCGCATAAACCACCTTACTAAGGACGAAAAACTGCGCACCTGGATGGGTAAACCTCTGCACGGGCGACATCCCAATGAGGTCAGCCAAGACTATGTCGACAATACAGCGTCGAACTATTGGTTGACATCAGGAAAGATGTTCCCTGAAACGGAGGGTTCATTACTGGCCATTCAGGATCAGGTTATACCAACCAGAAATTACCTGAAATATATCGTCAAAGACCCTCAGGTTCAAAACGACAGATGCCGATATGGATGTCAAGCCCAAGAAACCATCCAACATATTACAGGGGGCTGCCAGGCATTTGCTGCAACTGAATACAAGGAACGGCATGACGCAGTGGGAAAAATCCTTCATCAAGAGATAGCTAACAAGCTGGGACTTCTCCAAACGGACCATCTCCCATATTATCAATACGTTCCTGAGAGTATGCTTGAGGATGGCAACTACAAGCTATACTGGGACCGCAGTGTGCTCACAGACCAAACAGTGGCACATAATAGACCAGATCTCGTACTAGTTAATAAATTAACAAGACAAACAACACTAATTGATGTGGCGATACCTAACAACAATAATCTACGTAGTAAATTTACTGAAAAGATCGCCAAGTATAGAGATCTGGAAATTCAAATACGGAGACAATGGAGAATGCAAAGTACCCAGACGATACCTATTGTTATGTCTACTACTGGAGTCATTCCGAAGACCCTCCTCGAAAGCATAAAAAAGCTGGGTCTCAATGAACATATTTATAAGACTATGCAGAAAGCTGTACTACTCGCAACGGCCAGATGTGTACGAAAATTTTTGGGAGATACACCTGCATACCAAGTCACCTAGGGCTCGATAACACGGAAAGAGTCCCACCAGAGCTCAATCCTTTTGATACCGTAGGTATCTGGGATGAGTCAATTTTCCCCTCAGCGGGAGTGTGAGCCGTATGGCTAAATTTGGATAATAATAATAAACTCTTTATTACAGAGACAAAATAAAGAAGTACAAGTACCAAATATAACAGTATAGGAAAAAAAATGGATCGGTCTCTTTTGACGGTTTGTTAAGTACGCCAATACCCAACTTTGGGTGAAGCACTAAAGTTCTAAGGTAGTTTTAGTAAAAGTTATTAACAAATAACGATTTTAATTTATTTTGCAGTTTGCGTAGCAACAAATTAACTTTTGAAATTACAAAAATCGGCATTTTGAAGGTTTTTCGATGTTCTAAAAAACTTAATTTTGTAATTTTATATTAACCATTTAGCTTGTGAATGGAGTGAAAAAAATCGGAAAAATCGCGATTTTTGCACTAAATTGTTAATAATTAAAAAACGGACGCGAACTCTAGGCAGGAAACAGGTAAGTTTTCTTCCTATAGGTCTACAATACCTAAAAAAGTAGTCAGCTATCTTAATCTTTGACTTTCCCGAGAAAATCCTTATTACTCTGGACTATAAGTACTACTAATCAGTCAAACCGATTATTATTTGTCTGAAACAATAAAAGAAGAAATTACGTCTGTTTCTAAAAATATCCCTAGACTTTTCCGATGTGTGTATTTTTTATCCAATGATACGGCACTGCTTTTTAACATAAGAACCTTGTACTCAGTATAAAATATAATTCACCTTTTGTTTTGAAATAGCAACATTTTGAGGATGAGCAAACAACTAAAATGTACATCCGCAAGGATATGACAAGGTAATTTCGATTCTTTAAATAATAATTGAAGGATTTATTCCCATGTCATCTAACGCTTATAAAAAATCATTAGATTATCTAACTAAGATCTTTGAAAAAACCACAAACATGATTATCAAACAAGAAACAGAACAATTAAATATAATAAAAGTGAATGCGGATATATCTTTACTTGAGATCTTTACGTGTTTAAAATATGTTTATTTATTGCGCCTAGTTATATTAAAAAATACTACTGCGTTAAAAATTAAATAAAGAGAAAAATTTGGAAAAGATGTTACAATGTCCTTTCAAAATTTAGGAAAAGAACAAGTGACAAAACAAATAATAAAAAAAATGAATGTGTGTGTACTTTGTACGGACGTAAGAAGTTATACAGTAGAATACCCATTAACCGGGTGCAGATTATCCGTGCTGCGGATTATCCATGCTATGATTTTCTATTACTCAAGTTGCGTTTTTGAGGTTTTATCAAAATAGCGTCATCGTAAATCACTTGACTGAAACTCTATATGACTAAAGAGAGACTCATAATAAAAGATTTATTTTTTTCTGTTATTGTTATGGTAGGTACATATGTATGCCTATACGTACATATGCATTATACATAAGAAATACATGTTCGGATTATCCGTGCTTTTCAATTATCCGTGCCACCCTTCGGCCCCGAGGAGCACGGGTAATCGGGGTTCTACTGTACTTCTATTATATGATTTCAACGAAATAAATATACTTTAAACAGTTTATTGGTATTTTATATAAATACTAAACTAATTTTAATCACTTACTGCTTTCCAATAATTTTTATTAAAACAATACCAAAACTTAAAAAAATAATGTGTGTGTACTTTGTACGCACGTAAGAAGTTATGCTTCTATATGATTCCAACGAAATTAATATGTACTGTTATATTTCTATTTGATATGAAAATTAAAATTTGATAATTATAAACAGAATTCAATTTAATATAAAATATTTTCAATTTTCTCAACCACGGGCATATAAATTTAGAACAACCTGTATACAACAAATTGTTATATTTAATTTTAAGAAGTGATTAAATAAGACTCAAGTGAAATCGTTAATAGGTCATTATCGTTGTTCGCGGAAGGATCGATCATTAGCCGATGCTAAATAAGACTAAGTGGAAATAGAGAATAGGTCATTAAAAATTTGTATATAGTAGAAAGTAATTTTAGAATGGGAATTAACTATTTTCTTTGAAATCCATTAAGCATATTTAGAAAGTTTAAAAATTGGTTTTGAGGAATACTGCGAATGAGAGTTGGTGGTGGAAGTTTGATTTGTGAATCTGGAAGGGATATTTAGAAAGTAGGGGAATGAATGACAAATAGAGATCAGAATGTTTTGAGCTGTCGAGAAGTGAAGTCGAGTAGTAGACGGTAGTGTACGGAGAGTGAGAAAGCCGGTGTAGTTCCGTGAGTGTGGATTATCGATCGTAGAACGAGAGGTAGGCCAGGTTGAGAGTAAAAGAACCTCCTTGAGCCAAGAGTTCCCGGTAGCTGATTGCAGTTTCGAAAAAGGTAGAACACAGCATCACGACAGAAGCAGGAAACGAGAGCTATACGAGCTAGTTTCAGAGGAGAACATTACTGGAAGCCAGGACGAGGTTTTGATTGCAGCCAAGGATAGCAGGAAACGGGTCTTGTGTGAAGACATTCTCAGAGCACCAGAAAAAGGTCAGTCTCATTTGTTTGGACATGAATGTATGGGTTTTTCGTATTAAATACCACATTTAAAATTGAAGAAACATAATCAATAATATCAGAAAAGCTTCATCAAACTTAAATAGAATTGTTGCTAATAAATCATAATAGTTAAATGTTAATAAAAACTTTCAATTGGAAACAAAAAGGAAATAAAATTCCCATGTGTAAATGTTATGTTTAAGAATAATAAGATATAGCAAATATTAAGCAGTGATTGCCATTTAAAATAAAATAAACAATATTTTGATTACAATTGTAAACCATATGTGTTATTATTTTACTCTTTTCTTTCCTATCCCGATTAGGAACCATTAAGAAATACTTAGAAGCCACGTATGTAAGTACTTAATTTTATAAAAAGCCCTGAGATTGAAAACACATTGATATGTGATCTGGTAAATTAATTAGATTAGTATTAAAGCATTGATTAAATTAAATGACATATAAAAATATTATCTCATATCAATAATCAAGATCACAATAACTGTCGTCCAACGTGGAGGGCATTGTAAAGTATTTCTAGTGGCAAATTTGAAGGATAGAAAGAGTAAAGCCGGTATTTGAAAATTTATATGCCTGTGGTAAAAAGTGAGATACTTACATTTGATAACATAAAATTTTAGATCTCTTTAGGTACAAATTTTACATAACTGATTTAATATTTTATTTTTACGATATTTACATTTGATATATTTATTGACAATTTATAATATTTGGGTGAGAAAAAGTCGTCTTGGTAACATACTAGTAAAATTTCATATTTGGCGGGGACAGTACTTCTTGAAAACAAATGTCAGTGACAAGAAGCCAAAGCAAGGACAACAAAAAACAAAAAGAACATTCAGACCAAGAAGATATTTTAGACACGACAATCATGGCATCAGAACAGCAAGAATTATCAGGAATAGATAAACTATTACAACTTATGCAACTCCAGTCACAAAAAATGGATGAAGCAAAACGAACAATGGATAAAAATCAGGAGGAAACAAAACTAGCAATGAAGGAAACACAGCAAAAAATGGATGAAACACAACAAAAATTGGATCAAAAAATGGATGAAACAAAAAGAATAATGCAAGAAAATCAGAAGGAAACAAAACAAGCCATAGAAGAGAACAACAAGAAAATGGAGGAACGCATAGAAAAGTATGAAATGAAAATTCAAGATAAAATAAAGGAGTTAACGAATGGCCAGAAAAAGGAACTAGAAAATTTGGAAAATAAGTTGGAAAATGCTATTCAAGTAGACAGAGAAGAAGTGGAAAAAAGAATCACAGAAATAGAAAAACAAGTCACCGAAAACAGGACGCAACAGAATGTCGGAGAAAGAAGAGAAATGGTTATACATAGCACAGATGACGTGAAGATAAGGTTTGGCGGGGATGTAAGAAGATTACACCCAGTGCCGTTCATAAATAGCCTGAAAAAGAAAATACAGCACATCGGAAATTTCGAAACAGCAAAAGAAACTATCAGAAACCATCTCAAATATGAAGCAAGCCTATGGTTCGATAGCAAAGAAGAAGAATTCGGCAATTGGCAACAATTTGAACAAAAATTTTTGAATTATTTCTGGGGAAAAGTCCAACAATTGGAAATTAACAAGGAATTGCAAAATGGGAAATACAATGATAGGATGGGTATATCAGAAAGGACATATGCATTACAAATTTACTATAACGCAAAACATTTACAATATAATTACTCATCGGAACAATTAGTCGAACTGATTGCAAGACATTTCGAAGAAACGCTGGAAGACCATATCACATTGCAAAACTACAAAGACATAGATAGTTTATGCCAATTCCTACAAATAAGAGAATCACGTTTAAGGGAAAGAAAATCAAGAAGGTCGCGAGAAGATTACAGGCCCCGAGAAACACAGGATTACAGAGATAGACATCAAAATAGGAGGGACTATACAAGACGAGATTTTAATCCCAGAAGGGAAAACGAAAATAGAGACAACGGAAGAGGAAATTATGAACAAAGAAATAGGCAATGGAATGAGAACAGAAATCGAGAATACCAGAATAGAAACACCACACGCTCAAATCAAGAAAATAGAAATAATGGTAGACAAAATGAACAGGGATATCGAGAAAACCGAAACATATCCGACAGACCAAGAGAAAATAGAAGAGAAGTAAATAATACCCAGACAGATGAATATGACGGAGAGAGACATTATGGCGAAAATATAAACTACGATGAGCAACCGGCGTTTTTTCACGACAGCGCTCACTAAAAACCAAAAATCAAACAGGAATCTTTTGTCACCCCAAGGAGTTTATTAAATTGGCAGGAAACAACGAAAAGAAAAATGGAGTTAATTTAAAATTTGTGGATGGATTTATCAACGAGAAACCAATTAAAATTATGATAGACACTGGATCTGAAATAACATTGGTCAACAGAAAACTAATAGAAGAAGTTAACTTAACAAATTTAATTTACAAAATACCTAGGGTAAATTTAGTGGGCGCAAACAAACGGACATTGGCAACTATAAATGAAGGCATACGAGTAATGGTACGACTGGGTAAGAAGATGTATGCACTACAATGTGTAATAATGCCAAACATGTCACATGACATGATAGTAGGAGTGGACGAATTGGCAGAAAAACATGTAGTGATAGATTTTAAAAATAATACGATGAAACTAACAGAAGAAAAAGAAAAAGAACAGGACAAGGAACATGAGAAACAAAATACGGACGAATCAGCAAAAGAACAAACAGTGGAAATGAATTTGGCAATGAAGCAAGGACAAAGAAGAAAAGAGAGAAAAAGTCAGAAAAAGACAAAAGAAAATGAAACCTGTGGCTCCTCAAAAGAAGAGTTGAGCCCAAAAGAAGAAAAATTGAGAGTATCAAAAGCAAAAGAAAACTGGGATTCCTCAAAAGAAGAGATGAGCTCAGGAGAAGAAGAAATAAAGCTAACAAATGAAAGTGAAAAGAATATGATTGAAACAGTGGTATTTGAAGAGGAGGTATATGCAAACGAGGATGCGGAATGCACGGTAAACATGTGTGAAGAATCTGAAAAAAAAGACAGAAAATTGATATGTGGAGAAGGGAAAGAAAAAGAATTGCGGTTGATGTTAAGAAACTACGAAAATTTGATCAATGAGGAAAACAGAGTGGCTAAAAAGTACGAACATTCATTTGAGGTGAAAAACTTGGGAAATTTTCGATCAAAGACTTACCCGATTCCATACAAGTATCGACAAGAGGTGAAAGAAGAAATAAATAAAATGTTGGAAGATCAAATCATCGAAAGATGTGATTCACCGTATGTTAACCCGATTGTGATAGTAAAGAAAAGCAATGGAGAATTGAGATTATGTTTAGATGCCAGGAATATCAACCAGCACACTGTATCACAATATGAATCACCTCTAAACATCGAGGCCATTTTTGGAAGAATCACCGGGTCACACATATTTTCGAAAATTGACTTAAAACACAGTTTTTGGTTGATACCGTTAGCTGAAAAGTGTAGAAACTACACCGCTTTTTCTATTGATGGTATTGTCTACCGGTTTAAGGTAGTGCCATTTGGATTGCAGAGTGCTTGTGCTGCACTCGTCCGAGCTCTACATACCATTTTGAATCGCCATGAAGATTTCATAGTTCATTATATCGATGATTTATTAATTTTTTCACAAGATACTCAGAGTCATCTGGAACACATAGAAATAATTCTGAAAGAATTGGACACAGCGGGATTGAAATTAAACATTGAAAAATGTCAATTTTTTCAAAATGAAGTCATTTATTTGGGTTTTCAATTGGACACCAAAACAGTAAGATTAGCCGAAGACAGAGTCAAGCTCATAGATGAATACCCAAGACCAACGAATTTGAAAACATTGAGAGGTTTTCTTGGCACGATAAATTATTTTAAAAAGCTGATTCCCGATTTGAGCCAAAAGGAAATCCCTCTGATAAAATTGCTTAAAAAAGGAATAAAATGGAATTGGAAAGAAGAACAGGAGGAAGCTTTCGAAACATTAAAACGAGAATTCTCAAAAGGAACGAAAATATACCACCCCATTTACAATTTACCTTTTATACTCCGAACTGATGCGTCCATACAAAAATTTGCAGGAGTTCTGTCTCAAATACAAAACGACCAAGAAGTACCGATATGTTTTATATCTCGAGTGACTAAAACACATGAAAGAAAATATAGTGTTACAGAATTGGAGTTTGCCAGTGTACTATATTGCGTAAACAAATTGAGGTTTTACTTATTGGGAGCAAAATTCACAATCGAAACAGACCATGCAGCTTTAGTACATATCATGAAGAATAGATTAGTAAATAATAGAATACATAGAGGCATTCTATTATTACAGGAGTATGATTTTGAGTTCCGATATATAAAAGGAAAAGACAACATAATAGCCGACGCTCTAACACGGGATGAGGACACCGGAAAAAAGGAAACAATTACTCTACAGGTGGGACTAAATAGATTAATACAAGAAGAAGGGATATATTCTTTAAATGAGATAAGGACAAACCAGGAAGACCTAGAGGAAAGAGAGAAAAGAAGAGCGGAAGTAGAAAATAACATATATTTTAAGAGAATAGACGGAAAGGAACTATATTTAGTGACACAGACATTGGCCGAAAAGATAATAAAGAAATTACATGAGGACAATGGGCATATCGGTAGCAGAAAAGTTTGGCTCGTTTTTAGGGAAAATTACATAAGCCGACAGGATTACCGCATTGCAAAGGAAATTACCCAGAAGTGCGATGTATGTCAAAAATATAAGAGTCGGAATTTCAAAAACGAAAATGTTGCCAAAAATATTGAAGCCCGAAACAAACTAGACATTGTAGCAATAGATATGTTAAGCGATCTAATTATGACCACAAAAAGGAACAAACATATTCTGGTAATGGTGGATGTGTTTTCAAAATACGTAAAATTATATAGTTGCCGCACCACAAAGGGGGAAGAAATATTAAGAAAAATCGACAATTTTATAGCCATAGTAGGAACACCAAAAAAGATTCTACTGGACAATGCAACGTATTTCCGAAATGATCGTTTCAAGGGACAACTTCGAGAACGAGGAATAGAGACAAATTTTGTCAGCATCAGGCATCCACAGAGTAATCCTTCGGAACGATTCATACAGGAAGTGACGAAATTTCTTCGCATTGCAACAGATGGTCAACATCGCCACTGGGACAGGAAAATGGCGGAAATAGAAAGGTATCTAAATACAATTCCGAGCACAGTAACAAAAGAGACCCCAGAATACATCATGAAGGGTGTACTGCCGATAAGGCCATGGGAAGACCAAGAGCCAAAAGAATATCAACAGGTGATTGAAACCGTACAGAGAAGATTACGGCGAAGCAACGAAAAATATATCCAAAGACAGGAACAAAATAGAAAAAGAAGACCAGTGACTTTCCAAAAGGGTGAAAAAGTACTCGTGAGGGCATTACGAGTATCAAATCTTCCTGGGGGCATTTGCGCAAAGTTGATGCCTGTTTTCGAAGGCCCGTATATCGTGAATAATGAAAATGGGATAAATAGTTATGAGTTGAGGCACAGGAACTCGGAAAAGATCCGAGGAATTTATAATATTCACGATGTATACAAATATCACGAATAAAAGACAGAATTACATGAAGTAGATAGTAAGTAGGATATAAGACGTAGATTAAAGTAAGGAAATATACAGGGAGTTGGTTTTGCCCTCGAGAAAATTTATTTAAAAATGCAGATAAATTTTATCGAATACAAGGCGGGGATTTGTTATATTTCTATTTGATATGAAAATTAAAATTTCATAATTATAAACAGAATTCAATTTAATATAAAATATTTTCAATTTTCTCAACCACGGGCATATAAATTTAGAACAACCTGTATACAACAAATTGTTATATTTAATTTTAAGAAGTGATTAAATAAGACTCAAGTGAAATCGTTAATAGGTCATTATCGTTGTTCGCGGAAGGATCGATCATTAGCCGATGCTAAATAAGACTAAGTTGAAATAGAGAATAGGTCATTAAAAATTTGTATATAGTAGAAAGTAATTTTAGAATGGGAATTAACTATTTTCTTTGAAATCCATTAAGCATATTTAGAAAGTTTAAAAATTGGTTTAGAGGAATACTGCGAATGAGAGTTGGTGGTGGAAGTTTGATTTGTGAATCTGGAAGGGATATTTAGAAAGTAGGGGAATGAATGACAAATAGAGATCAGAATGTTTTGAGCTGTCGAGAAGTGAAGTCGAGTAGTAGACGGTAGTGTACGGAGAGTGAGAAAGCCGGTGTAGTTCCGTGAGTGTGGATTATCGATCGTAGAACGAGAGGTAGGCCAGGTTGAGAGTAAAAGAACCTCCTTGAGCCAAGAGTTCCCGGTAGCTGATTGCAGTTTCGAAAAAGGTAGAACACAGCATCACGACAGAAGCAGGAAACGAGAGCTATACGAGCTAGTTTCAGAGGAGAACATTACTGGAAGCCAGGACGAGGTTTTGATTGCAGCCAAGGATAGCAGGAAACGGGTCTTGTGTGAAGACATTCTCAGAGCACCAGAAAAAGGTCAGTCTCATTTGTTTGGACATGAATGTATGGGTTTTTCGTATTAAATACCACATTTAAAATTGAAGAAACATAATCAATAATATCAGAAAAGCTTCATCAAACTTAAATAGAATTGTTGCTAATAAATCATAATAGTTAAATGTTAATAAAAACTTTCAATTGGAAACAAAAAGGAAATAAAATTCCCATGTGTAAATGTTATGTTTAAGAATAATAAGATATAGCAAATATTAAGCAGTGATTGCCATTTAAAATAAAATAAACAATATTTTGATTACAATTGTAACCCATATGTGTTATTATTTTACTCTTTTCTTTCCTATCCCGATTAGGAACCATTAAGAAATACTTAGAAGCCACGTATGTAAGTACTTAATTTTATAAAAAGCCCTGAGATTGAAAACACATTGATATGTGATCTGGTAAATTAATTAGATTAGTATTAAAGCATTGATTAAATTAAATGACATATAAAAATATTATCTCATATCAATAATCAAGATCACAATAGTACTTTAAACAGTTTATTTATATTTTATTTAAACATTAAACTAATTTTAATACTTACTACTAATTTTTTATTAAAACAGTATCAAAAAAAAAAAAAAATAAAAGAATAAAACACACACAAACACATTGAAAAATTCCACAAAGGAATGATTTCTGAACAATAATTGTTGGCAAAAATTTTAACCAAATACGCATTTTCTGAAAAAAAAAATTATATAACAAATATACTTACTTACAATCATAAAATGTGTAAAAAAATAAAAAAATAAAAATTTGCATCGGGATTCGAACCCGCGTTTATTCGGTTGCTTAGAATTTGAAGTTGAAGCCTCTACTCATTTTGCCACCTACACGTACCTTTCATGTGCGAAGATAGGACAACTGAATGTTTTACTGTTTGACACTTCTGAATTTAATCAAATTTGTTTGATTTTTGTGGAAATAAAATATTAAAATATAACAAAACATAGAGTGAGATCACAATTTATTAGATGAATATTGGTAGAAATTTTGTTGGTAATCAATTTATGGAAATCAATGCATTACCTACAAGATGGGTAGATACATTCTCCAAATAGGTAATTACCTATATAATTTTTTATTACAATACTGAAACATTTACAATAATTACGTAGCTGTTGCTTTTAAAAACTATTTAAAAAGTCACTACAATTATAATCCCGCTTTTTTCACTCTTCTCACAACAATAAAAACTAATATACACAACATTTGTTTACCCATAACCGACATATTGAACAATTGTTGACAGGTTATTGTAATTACCCAACCAGAGCCTGTATAACGTTTGAGCTGCGCTCAGGACCAAGACTTTTGATGAGTTCGCCCACATATACATTTACTCCCAACGCGTCTAAAGAAGTATAACTTCAAAAAAAATTCCTTGTCAGTCTCACGTGGAGCAGCATTCCTGTGGACTGTAACGAATGGAGAAGTTTATTGAGGGAGGTCAGGGCTCATATTGGGCTGTAGTTCCGTAGGAGGAATGAATATTCAAAATGGTAATTAAAAATAAAACTTTTTAAATGGACTTAACAGAGCATAACGAAGGAGTGGATAGATGCAGTACCATGACCCGTCAAAATGGCCCGGTCAAAACAGCCCCATCAAAAAGGCCCCGTCAAAATAGCCCGGATACAAAATAGCCTCGACAAAATAGCCCCTAAACAAAATATCAACGAGGGAGAGCTGTTTGGGGTCACGAGAAGACATCCGAGTGAGGGAAGCAAAAGGTCAGTCAATTTATGTGAAAGAGATTTTTATGTTCGGGAAATAAATTTTTGAGTAAAAAGCATATGAATTAAAGTTCCAATATTTCAAAATATAAATAGTAAATATAGGTAACCTTGCGAAGACATAAATTGGTTTGGTTTAATTTGTTTTACCAAAGTCATCGGGAACAAACCGATAAATTGTTTTTTTGTAAAGATAATAATTTTAAGTGGTATATATTGCATTCGGACATCTGTGTCCACAGGTTTTTTAGATTCGATAGTTTTCAGAGTATTAATTTGATAAATAAAAGACAATTCTGTGTTTTTATTCTAATAGTTTGCTTTATTTCTTTTCCCTATTTTAGCCCGATTAGGATCAACTCAGAGATACTGAACCCACGAGAGAAGATAAATATAACGTAAGATAATTTGGTTTTTTTTTATATTAAAAGGCACCATGAGATTTTTTATTCAATTTTGATATATGATTTGCGACAATTAAATGATTAATTAAATAAATAATAATCAATATAAAATTAACAAGAAGCAGATCACAACAATATATATGAAATATATACAGTAGGAAAAATGAAAGAATATCGTTCATATGAATATCGTCCGAATGAAATATATACCACTTAAAATTATTATCTTTACAAAAAAACAATTTATCGGTTTGTTCCCGATGACTTTGGTAAAACAAATTAAACCAAACAAATTTATGTCTTCGCAAGGTTACCTATATTTACTATTTATATTTTGAAATATTGGAACTTTAATTCATATGCTTTTTACTCAAAAATTTATTTCCCGAACATAAAAATCTCTTTCACATAAATTGACTGACCTTTTGCTTCCCTCACTCGGATGTCTTCTCGTGACCCCAAACAGCTCTCCCTCGTTGATTATGTTAAAGGCTACTCATCAAAGCCTCTCTCCGTTGTCCAGCTTCAAAACTGTCAGCATACCAGCACTAATTCTCCAACAAACCGTGTTTCTTTGACACGTTCTCGATTCAAACAACTCCAAAAATTATCTGCTCTCCTTCTCACAATACTACAGAATCAAAGAGGTATTTCGTCTCGATTTGATCTGTCGCTCGTTCCACTTTTCAACACTATTCTCCACTATCAACCAACCACTGATATATGCTAACTATCTACTCCACTTAACACGTCGAAAACCGCTTCTTCTCGCTGCCAACAACATAATGAATAATTTTTCAACCTCTCTCAATCATCCAATCCATCTTTTCCCCTTCCACATTCCAAGAATCAAAACATTGACTTTTTCATTTGACAAACAACAGTCACCCTCAAATTTGTTCCGACAATCCTAATTACTTTCGGAGAAACTCTCCCACATATACTCGTATTGAAATGAAGATATTAAAATTCCAACTTTCTTTTCAATTATCAATTTCGAGAAATATTTATAATTACCTATACAGTAAACAATTTTTTTCCATTTTAAATCTAATTACATAGTCCTTTTCACTTTAATTATTCACAAAAGTCTTTAATGGTTCCGCGGAAAGCTCGTTAAAAGAGAAATCTATTTACATCCTAACTAAATTCAAATAAATTTTAAAACAGCTCAATATACCGGGTGTATCAAATTTATGTGCCCGCGTTATTAAAAAAAAATTTAATTTAATTTTTATTTTGCTTTTGATTGATAAATTGCAAACACAATAACATCCCCGCCTTGTTTTGAGATAAAATCAGTATTATTAAGTGCAACAAAAAAAATTTGATTTTCTCTCGACAACAACACTTTTCTCTTGTTATCATATTATCCTAACCTAATTCTCTTATCCTACCTTAAATTTTATGCATTTGTCTTTATTCGTGGTATTTGTACACATCATGGATATTGTAAACTCCTCGTATCTTTTCTGAATCCACATGCCTCAGGACATAACTGTTTATTCCATTTTCATTGTGCACGATGTATGGACCCTCGAAAATAGGCATTAGTTTTGCGCAAACGTCCCCAGTGAGATTTGATACTCGTAATGCCCTTACCAGCACCTTTTCTCCCTTCTGAAAAGTCACTGGGCGTCGTCTCCTATTATGATTTTGTCTTTGGAGATATTTTTCATTACTGCGCTGCAGCCTCCTTTGCACAATTTCCAAGACTCGTTGGTATTCCCTCTGCTCAGGTTCTTCCCATGGCCGTAATGGCATAACACCCTTCATGATATATTCCGAAGTCTCTTTTGTCACCGTACTTGGAATCGTGTTTAAGTAGTTTTCTATTTCTGCCACTTTCCTGTCCCATCGTCTATGTTGTCCATTTGCAGCAATGCGAAGGAATTTCGTAGTCTCCTGTATAAAACGCTCTGAAGGATTACTTTGAGGATGTCGGATACTGACGAAATTTGTCCCTATTCCCCTGTCTTGAAGCTGTCCCTTGAAACGCTCACTCCGGAAATACGTCGCATTGTCTAAAAGAATTCTTCTTGGTGTTCCTACGGTGGCTATAAAATTGTCAATCTTTCTCATTATTTCTTCCCCCTTTGTTGTACGGCAACTGTATAACTTTACGTATTTTGAAAAAATATCAACCATCACCAAAATATGCTTGTTCCTTTGCGTGGTCATTATCAGGTCACTTAACATATCTATTGCCACAATATCCAATTTTTGACGGGATACAATATTTTTAGCAATATTTTCATTTCTGAAATTTCTGCTTTTATATTTTTGACATATTTCGCATTTTTGGGTCACTTCTTTGGCAATCCGGTAATCCTTTCGACAGATATAGTTTTCTCGAAAAACCAGCCATACCTTCCTGCTATCGATATGCCCATTGTCATTGTGTAATTTTTGTATGATCCTCTCTGCCAATATCTGTGTTACCAAATATAGTTCCTTTCCATCGATTCTTTTGAAGAATATGTCATTTTCTCTCTCTGATCTTCTTTTTTCTTTTTCCTCCAATTCTTCTTGATTTATTCTTATTTCGTTTAACGAAAATAAACCTTCCTCTTGTGTCAAGATATTTAGTCCCACCTGAAAAACAATTCCTTCCTTTTTTCCAGTGTCTTCATCACGTGTGAGAGCGTCGGCTATAATGTTGTCTTTTCCTTTTATGTATCGAAACTCAAAATCATACTCCTGCAGCAACAAAATTCCTCGATGTATACGATTGTTAACCAGTCGATTTTTCATGATATGCACTAAAGCTGCGTGATCTGTTTCAATTGTAAATTTTGCTCCCAATAGATAAAACCTTAACTTATTTACATAAAAAAGTACGCTAGCAAACTCTAATTCAGTCACACTGTATTTTCTTTCGTGTGTTTTTGTCACCCGGGAAATAAAACAAATTGGCACTTCTTGATTGTTCTGTATCTGCGACAAAACTCCTGCGAATTTTTGGATGGACGCATCAGTTCGTAATATGAAAGGTAAATTGTACATGGGATGATATATTTTAGTTCCTTTCGAGAATTCTTCTTTTAATATTTGGAAAGCTTTCTCTTGTTCTTCTTTCCAATTCCATTTAACACCTTTTTTCAGTAATTTTATCAATGGAATCTCCTTCTGGCTTAAATCAGGAATTAGTTTTTTGAAATAGTTGATCGTACCAAGAAAACCTCTCAATGTTTTTAAATTCGTTGGCCTTGGGTATTCATCTATGAGTTTTATCCGGTGCTCGGCTAAACTAACTGTTTTTGTTTCCAATTTAAAACCCAAATATGCCACTTCTTTTTGAAAAAATTGACATTTTTCAATATTCCATTTTAATCCGGCCTTGTCCAACTCTTCTAATATAATTTTTATGTGTTTTAAATGACTCGATTTATCTGGTGAAAAGATTAGTAAGTCGTCAATGTAGTGTACTATAAAATCTTCATACTTGTTTAATATTGTATGCAGAGCTCTTACCAGTGCTGCACAAGCACTTTGTAACCCAAAAGGCACTACTTTAAATCGGTACACAATACCATCGATCGAAAAAGCGGTGTAGTTTCTACATTTTTCTGCTAAAGGTATCAACCAAAAACTATGTTTTAAGTCAAATTTAGAAAAAATATGTGATCCTGTAATTCTCCCAAAAATAGCCTCGATGTTGAGAGGTGATTCATATTGAGATACCGTGTGTTGATTTATATTCCGGGCATCCAAACATAGCCTCAATTCTCCACTACTTTTTTTAACAATCACGATGGGGTTGATATAGGGAGAGTCACATCTCTCTATGATTTGATTTTCTAACATTTCATTGATTTTTCCTTTCACCTCCTGTCGGTACTTATATGGGATGGGGTAAGTTTTCGATCGAAAATTTCCTAAGTCTTTCACCTCAAATGAATGTTCATACTTTTTGGCTACTCTGTTTTCTTCATTTATTAAATTTTCATACTCCCTCAATATTTCACGCAGTTCCTTCTCCTTTCCTTCTCCACATATCAATTGTATTTCTTTCTCCTCCGATTCTTTACACATGTTTATTGTGTATTCTGCCTCCTCCATTTTGCATACTTCTTCTTCAAATACCACAGTTTCCATGGTATCTTTTTCGTTCTCTTTTTCTAATCTGATCTCTTTTTCTTCTGGGCTCATCTCTTTTTTCGAGGAATCCCAATCTTCATTTTCATTTGTCAATATTTTTTCTTCTTTTTCTTCTTCTGGGCTCATCTCTTTTTTCGAGGAATCCCGAGCTTCATTGTTTTTACTTATCTTCTCCTTCTTTCTTTTGTTCTTTTTCTGTCCTTGCTTAATTGCCAAATTCATTTCCACCGTTTGTTTTTTGTCTGCATTATCCTTTTTCCGTTTCTCGTGTTCCTTGTCCATTTCCAGAATGTTAGGTTCTTCTTCTTTTCCATCTGTGATTTCATCGTGTTATTTTTGAAATCTATCACCACATGTTTTTCTGACAATTCATCCACTCCCACGATCATGTCATGCATCATGTTTGGCATTATAACACATTGTAGTGCATAAAATTTCTTCCCCAATCGAACCCTTATTCGTATTCCTTCATTTATTGTTGCCAAAGTCCGTTTATTTGCGCCCACTAAATTTACCCTGGGAATTTTGTAAATCAAATTCGTCAAATTAACCTCTTCTATTAATTTCCTGTTAATCAAAGTAATTTCTGAACCAGTATCAATCATAATTTTAATCGGTTTCTCATTGATAAAACCATCTACAAATTTTAAATTAGATCCATTTCCTTTATCATTATTTCCTGCTAATTTAATAAATTCCTTCGGGTGACAAAAAATTCCTGTTTGTTCTTTTGTTTTTAGTGAGCGCTTTCGTGAAAAGACGCTTGCTGTTCTTCTTCGCTTCTTCTTCCGTCGCTTTGTCTCTCATCCTCATATTCATATATTTGCGTGTTGTTTACCGCTCTTCTATTTTCTCTTTGTCTGTCGGATCCGTATCGGTTTCCACGATTTTCCTGTTCATTCCTTCTATTATCATTTCTGTCCTCTTGATTTGTGCGAGTGTTATTTCTATTCTGGTTTTCTCGATATCTGTCTTCGTTCCATTGCCGATTTCTTTGTTCATAGTTTCCTCTTCCGTTGTCTCTATTTTCGTTTTCTCTTTTTGTATAATCTCTCCTAAAGTTCTGTCTTCTATCTCTATAGTCTCGATTTTCGCGTTGTCTATAATTATCTTGCGATCTTCTTATTTCTCTTTCTCTCATTTTTGCTTCTCGTATTTGTAAGAATTGGCACAAACTGTCGATATCTTTGTAGTTTTGTAAAGTTATGTGATCTTCTAAAGTATCTTCAAAATGTCTGGCTATCAGTTCTACTAGCTGTTCGGACGAATAATTGTACTGTAGATGTTTTGCATTATTATATAATTGTAGTGCATATGTTTTCTCTGAAATACCCATTCTATCATGGTACCTCCCATTTTGCAATTCCTTGTTTATTTCTAGCTGTTGTATTTTTCCCCAGAAATAACTCAGGAACTTTTGTTCGAATTTATGCCAATTGTCCAATTCTTCTTCTTTGCTATCGAACCATAAACTCGCCTCATCTTTAAGATGGTTCCTTATCGTTTCTTTGGCTGTCTCAAAATTACCGACGTGTCGTATTTTCTTTTTCAAATTGTTTATGAAAATTACTGGGTGTAATTTTTTTACATCCCCGCCAACTCTTATTTTCACATCCTCTGTACTATGGATAATCGTTTCCCTTCTTTCTCCGGAATTTTGTTGATTCTTGATTTCCTCCATTTGTCTTTCTATTTCTCGTCTGTCCTCTTGTAATGCGTTTTCCAACTTATTTTCCAAATTTTCTAGTTCCTTTTTCTGGCAATTTGTTAACTCCTCCATTTTGTTTTGAATTTTCATTTCTTGTTCTTTCATGTGGTCCTTCATTCTAATTTCTTGTTCTTGCACGTGATCTTTAATTTTCATTTCTTGCTGTTCTATCTCGTTTTTCATTGTTGTCAAACATCCTTTTATTTCCTTTTCATACTTTTCTATGCGTTCCTCTATTTTCTTATTGTTCTCTTCTATTGCTTGTTTTGTTTCCTGTTGATTGTCATCCATTTTTTTCTCCACTTTATCCATTTTTTGATCCAATTTTTGTTGTGTTTCATCCATTTTTTGTTGTGTTTCATCCATTTTTTGATCCACTTTATCCATTTTCTTTGATGTTTCTTCCTGATTTTTATCCATTGCTTGTTTTGTTTCCTCCTGATTTTTATCCATTGCTTGTTTTGTTTCTCTTTGATTGTCATCCAGTTTTTGTGACTGGAGTTGCATCAGTTGTAATAGTTTATCTATTCCTGATAATTCCTGTTGTTCTGATGCCATGATTGTTGTTTCGAAAATATCTTCTTGTTCTATAAGTTCTTCTTGTTCCAAATGTTCTTCTTGTTTTTTGTTTTCTTTGCTTTTGCTTCTGGTTGTTATCGACATGTAGTTAAAATTTATCCCGGCCTAATATGAAATTCGAAAATACCTTGTATGCTGTCGAGACGAAAATTTTTCTCTCCCCAAATATAATCAATTTATCCCACAAATTTTTAAATATCTCAAATCTCAAATCAATCAAAAATAAAATAAATATGTAAAAATTGTACCTAGATAAAAAATTATGTCACACAAATATTTCAAAAATTTTAAATATATCAACTTTTTCCGACGGGCAAATAAATTTTCCTTCACCTGTTTTTCCGTTTCCTATTCCCTTCAAATTCACAACCAGAGATACTTTAAGGCCCTAACGTTGGCTCGCCATGTTGTTGTGATCTGCTTCTTGTTAATAATTTTATATTGATTATTATTTATTTAATTAATCATTTAATTGTCGCAAATCATATATCAAAATTGAATAAAAAATCTCAGTGTGCCTTTTAATATAAAAAAAAACCAAATTATCTTACGTTATATTTATCTTCTCTCGTGGGTTCAGTATCTCTGAGTTGATCCTAATCGGGATAAAATAGGGAAAAGAAATAAAGCAAACTATTAGAATAAAAACACAGAATTGTCTTTTATTTATCAAATTAATACTCTGAAAACTATCGAATCTAAAAAACCTGTGGACACAGATGTCCGAATGAAATATATACCACTTAAAATTATTATCTTTACAAAAAAACAATTTATCGGTTTGTTCCCGATAACTTTGGTAAAACAAATTAAACCAAACAAATTTATGTCTTCGCAAGGTTACCTATATTTACTATTTATATTTTGAAATATTGGAACTTTAATTCATATGCTTTTTACTCAAAAATTTATTTCCCGAACATAAAAATCCCTTTCACATAAATTGACTGACCTTTTGCTTCCCTCACTCGGATGTCTTCTCGTGACCCCAAACAGCTCTCCCTCGTTGATTATGTTAAAGGCTACTCATCAAAGCCTCTCTCCGTTGTCCAGCTTCAAAACTGTCAGCATACCAGCACTAATTCTCCAACAAACCGTGTTTCTTTGACACGTTCTCGATTCAAACAACTCCAAAAATTCTCTGCTCTCCTTCTCACAATACTACAGAATCAAAGAGGTATTTCGTCTCGATTTGATCTGTCGCTCGTTCCACTTTTCAACACTATTCTCCACTATCAACCAACCACTGATATATGCTAACTATCTACTCCACTTAACACGTCGAAAACCGCTTCTTCTCGCTGCCAACAACATAATGAGTAATTTTTCAACCTCTCTCAATCATTCAATCCATCTTTTCCCCTTCCATATTCCAAGAATCAAAACATTGACTTTTTCATTTGACAAACAACAGTCACCCTCAAATTTGTTCCGACAATCCTAATTACTTTCGGAGAAACTCTCCCACATATACTCGTATTGAAATGAAGATATTAAAATTCCCACTTTCTTTTCAATTATGAATTTCGAGAAATATTTATAATTACCTATACAGTAAACAATTTTTTTCCATTTTAAATCTAAATACATAGTCCTTTTCACTTTAACTATTCACAAAAGTCTTTAATGGTTCCGCGGAAAGCTCGTTAAAAGAGAAATCTATTTACATCCTAACTAAATTCAAATAAATTTTAAAACAGCTCAATATACCGGGTGTATCAAATTTATGTGCCCGCGTTATTAAAAAAAATTTAATTTAATTTTTATTTTGCTTTTGATTGATAAATTGCAAACACAATAATATATATCATTTTTGTAATATTATTTCTTCAGAAATGAGATTTCATATATAAAAGTTTATCAAGAAAAACAAATACAGTGGTAAGTAGACTGTATATTATAATGGTAATATTATTAAATTGTTTTCGGTCAAAATTTAATACAGGTTACGTAAAAATTTTCCGAGCGCGCGGATTTGAAGCGAGCCGGGCGATTTGCAAAATTCGGACGCTCGCAAAAGCACCGATTTTAAACAGATTTTTAATAATTAAATGTAACTATATTTTATAATAATTTTTATTTTAAGATAATATAAGTCTTTCTTTGGTCAATGACTGTAAAATAATTTCTTAATTGTTATAAATAAAGGCACTACGATTTAAGAAAAAAGAAGCAATTATCTTGGCTTCAGTTGGTTGTAGAAAATTTTTATTTTTTTATAAATCTTCTTTTTGTCTTCAGCAACAATAATCTGTAAGTTAGAAACTTATAGGATTTACAGGCCCGACTCAGCTCTAAATGTTTATAACGAAATTTGCCCCCTTATTTTCAAGCCCAACATTTAGCTCGGCTTCAGTTGGTCGTAGAAATTTTTTATTTTTTTATAAATCTTCGTTTAGTCTTTAGCAACAATAATCTGTAAGTTAAAAATTCATAGGATGTACAGGGCCGCTTCAGCTCTAAATGTTTATAACGAAATTTGCCCCCTTATATTCAAACCCAAAAACTAGAGGTTTAAAAATGTTTTAGGCATTTATTTACATCAGAATATGAAAATATACCTCTTTAGAAGGAGATTGGATGTTTCACCAACTCTCTACGATTTTTTTTTTCAAAAAGTTATAGCCTTCGACATTTGACCTCTTGGGATAAACAATTTATAATATCTAAGCAACAAATTCGTTAATCCGGCCTTACAATTTTTTTTATGTTTGTAATTGAAAGATCCTTATTTTAAAGCTTTAAAAATAAAAAATAAATTATTTGTACAATAAATAACGCAATTGTAAAACACGGTCATTTTGGATATTTCGCAGGTTGTTTTGCAATAACCAATAAACGAAATTAAGCTTACCATGGCTCAAATTGTAGATTTTTCAATTTACTACAACTTTATATTAAAAAGTTTTTCCCTAGAATCAATATCCTAAGCTGCAAAATTAAAAATCTTTAAAAATTGCAAATTGAACAAATGAAAATCGTAATAACAAAAAAAGCTCAAAATATTTTTTTTTTCACATTTTAGTAGAAGTTATTCTTGGCATCGTCCTTTACAACACCTGATAGGTTTCAAAAATTCCTGAATTATATCCTGAAATCGGCCTATTTTTCACCCACAGTCTGGAGTAAGAGTGACTATCTCCAATAATACATTTTTTCTATGCGTCTGCCCTTTATAGTCCAAGAGGCAGCGCTGAAAAATCTGTTTTAACTTACTAAAGCTAGATTTTTAACAGTTGATTACTGTGATTGTGTAGAAAAACATACTGCGGTCGTTCAAGCGAAACGTAGAATAGGGGTTCCTGAGAGGGTGTTAAAGTTGCTTTCCTACGAAGGTAATTAAATCCATTTACTAAGGCTGAAAATCAGTACACACATTCTAAATTAAATATAAATAAAAGTTATTATAGTCGGTCAGCTGTATGACGGGGCAGAGCCAGTCGGTCGGCACCAGTGAATGTACAGGGTTATTCACTATATTTTGACCCCGTTGTAAACTGCTTTATTTACAGAATTAGAAAAAAATGTAAAATAAAATGTTATTCCATTTTTAAATTATGATTTTCTGACATGTATATCGTACTAGTGACGTCATCCATTTCGCGTGATGACGTAATCGTCTATTTTTTAAATGGAATTAGGGGTCGAGTGCTAGCTCATTTGAAAGGTTATTTAATTCCCTATTCAGTAATATAAACATTAACATGATTAATTATACAGGGTCTAAAAAAAATTTTTTTTTCATTAATTTTTTTTTTATTTATTTGTGGTATTTATTTGTTAAATTACTACTTACTTACTTACTTACTTAAGCCGTCCTCTTGTACCTTACGGTGTCGAGGTAAGTGGAGAAATGAGACGTCTCCATGCCTTTCGGTCGGTAGCTAGTCTTTCTGCTTCTCTCCACCCAATATTTCTTTTTCCGCAAGCCTTTCCAATATTTGCATTCCACGTTCTTGCTGGCCTGCCTCTTCTTCGTTTGTTGTCAGATGCCGCTTTCCATACCCTCTTTACAGTTCTACCTTCACTCATTCTCGCCATATGTCCGAACCACGATAACTGTTTCGTTTCAAGTCTGTCTAGGGTCCTTCCAACACCGCACCTTTCACGTATGTCTTCATTTCTTATAGGATCACGTCTGGTCACCCCGGATACCGCACGTAAATATCGCATTTCGCATGCTTGGATTTTACTACGGATGTTGTCGTTCACTGTCCACGTTTCACTACCGTAGAGTAGCACCGGCTCGTATACGGTTTGAAATACTTTCATTTTTGTTTTCAGGCTTACTTCTTTCTTCCTTATAAAACTTTTATTTAGTGCATAGTATAATTTTGTTGCACTCATTACCCTGCTGTTTATTTCTGGTTCTATATTTCCTTGCCCATTCATTGTTGATCCTAGATACTTGAAGTCCTCAACTTGTGTAATGGTCTCATTATTCAACTTAACATTTATATTTTCTTGTGTTTTCGATATTACTAAAGCTTCTGTTTTTTCAATATTTATTCTCATCCCAAATTTCTTAAAGGCTTCATTCCAAACATTCATATTTACTTGCAAGTCTTTTTCTGATTTTGCCACAATAACCAGGTCATCGGCATATATCAACTCTGACACGCAAACTTGTTGAAGTTTATACACCCCAACCCTAGTTCTTTTTACCTTACCCCTGCATTCTTTTGCAATTTCGTCCATTAGAGTGATAAATAACAAAGGACTCAGAACCCCACCTTGTCTTACACCTGTCCTTGTGTAGAATTCAAGAGATGAGCAATTGTTCGTTCTTACATTATTACGTGTACATTTATATATACTTTTTATTGCTTGGATTAATTTCGGTTTCACATTTCTACGGTTTAATATTTCCCAGATTTTGTTACGTGGCGCCCGATCAAATGCTTTTTCCAAGTCCACAAAACAGAGATACAACTTACTGTTATGCTCTAGGGCTGTTTCTGATAACTGTCTCACCGTGAATATGAGATCGGTTGTACCTCGCCCTGGCCTAAAGCCGCATTGGCTGTCATCCAGTGTGGCCTCGATCTTTTCTCGCAGCTTTTTCTCTAGTATTATTTCGTAGATTTTACTAGCAACTACCAAAAATGATAGTCCTCTATAGTTAGAACAATTATGTTTATCGCCTTTTTTGTGTAATGGTAGAATAGTTGCAAGCGTCCAATCTCTAGGTATGCATCCGGTACGCCAACAGCTCCTTATGATCTTCCATAGTAATTGTAATCCTTCTCCTTCCATATATTTAATTAGCTCAGCCTTAATATTATCGTGTCCTGCAGCCTTGCCATTTTTTAATTTTAAAATTGCTTCCCTGTATTCTTCGTATGTTATGTCATCATCATCTTGTTGTTCATTTAAATTGTACTCCTCCCTGTCATTCTCTATTTCGTTGTTGTCTCCCATTAATAACTCCATAAAATGTTCTCGCCATCTTTCGCTAATCTCTTCATTTTTTAATAATATGTTACCATCTTTGTCCTCTAAACCTGTTAATCCGTTTGATTTTTTTGTCTTAGATTTTTTAAAGTCCTATAAAGCAACTTCGCATTCCCCTTACTATCACTTTCCATTTTATTTCCAAATTCTTCCCATTGTCGATTCTTAGCTTCTTTAATTTTATTTTTAACCAGTATTCTCTGTTCCATATATTTTTGATAATTACTTTCACTTTTATTGCTTATATACTTTTTCCACAATTTTTTCTTCTTCGAAACTTCCAATTTTATGTCATTATTCCACCAAGCTGTACCTTTCAGATATCTTCCTTTCGTTACCCCACATACTTTACTCCCAGTTGCTTACACCAGCTCCTTAAAAATGTTCCATAATATTTCTATATCCTCCTCATTTTTCCAATTTGTTTTTCGTATTTCTTCATTTAATTTACGACAGTATATTTTCCTAATATTTTCAGACTGAAGTTTGTATACTTTAATACTTGGTTGTTCGTAGCGATTTTCTTCATTTTTAATATTAAATGCCTGTTCTCTCCTTGTCTTTACTTTAGTTTCAACGAGAAAATGATCCGAGCTGATCTCATAGCTTCAAAAATTCCTGAATTATATCCTGAAATCGGCCTATTTTTCACCCACAGTCTGGAGTAAGAGTGACTATCTCCAATAATACATTTTTTCTATGCGTCTGCCCTTTATAGTCCAAGAGGCAGCGCTGAAAAATCTGTTTTAACTTACTAAAGCTAGATTTTTAACAGTTGATTACTGTGATTGTGTAGAGAAACATACTGCGGTCGTTCAAGCGAAACGTAGAATAGGGGTTCCTGAGAGGGTGTTAAAGTTGCTTTCCTACGAAGGTAATTAAATCCATTTACTAAGGCTGAAAATCAGTACACACATTCTAAATTAAATATAAATAAAAGTTATTATAGTCGGTCAGCTGTATGACGGGGCAGAGCCAGTCGGTCGGCACCAGTGAATGTACAGGGTTATTCACTATATTTTGACCCCCTTGTAAACTGCTTTATTTACAGAATTAGAAAAAAATGTAAAATAAAAAGTTATTCCATTTTTAAATTATGATTTTCTGACATGTATATCGTACTAGTGACGTCATCCATTTCGCGTGATGACGTAATCGACTATTTTTTAAATGGAATTAGGGGTCGAGTGCTAGCTCATTTGAAAGGTTATTTAATTCCCTATTCAGTAATATAAACATTAACATGATTAATTATACAGGGTCTAAAAAAAATTTTTTTTTCATTAAATTTTTTTTTTATTTATTTGTGGTATTTATTTGTTAAATTAATAATTCAAAAATTTTTTTTGGACATCCTGTATAAATAATGATCCTAATGTTTATAGTACTGCATAGAGAATTGAATAACCTTTCAAATGAGCTAGCACACGACCCCTATTCTCATTTAAAAAAATAGTCGATTAAGTCATCACGCCCAGATGGATGACGTCACTAGTACGAAATATAGGTCAAAAAATTATAATTAAAAAATCGAATAACTTTTGTATATTACATTTTTGAAGTTATACTTCTTTACCGGCGATATGAGGGTGAATTTTTATATATCAAAACCTATGATCCCGGCACATGCGCATTATAACTTTGTTCTGATTGGATGTTCAAATGACATGTCAAAAATTATTCAATATGGTGGCTGTGGCACAGCTGTAGTTAGATTATTTATGGTTGTTGCGTTTTAAAATTTGTGTGAAAAGAAACAACAAACAAAAGTTAGTTAATAGTTATACTGCCTTTTTAAATAGTTTTCATATACCTATATTTTTGGACTTTTGGACTATTTTGGACAAGGAAAACTCATTCTAATTTGGTAAGTACCTAGTTTTTATTATAATCATATTGTAATTATACATTTGGATTAGGTTGAAATACATACATTTATTTTCTCAAGAATGCGGATTTTAGAGAGAAATCCCAAATTAGGTCCGATTTTTATTTTTAAATTATGATTTTTTGGCGTAGATTTATTTATCTAGTAGGTATGTAATGCTTTGATTTACATACTTAATTTGATTACCAACAAAAGTTCTACCAATCTTCATCTAATATATTGTTTTCTTACTGTTTTGTTATATTTTAATATTTTCTTCCACAAAATTTAAACTACATAATTTAATTATATTCAAAACAATTGTCAAACTGTAAAACGTTCAGTTACCCTATTTTTCCACATGAAAAATAATGTGGAATTGGACGAGTGAGTCTAGGCTTCGATTACGAATCAAAGCGCCCCGAAAATCACGGGTTCGATTCCCGATGCAAGTTTTAATTTTTTTATGCATTTTATGATTGTAAGTATATTGGTTATATAATTTTTTTTTCAGAAAATGCGTATTTAAAATTTTTGCCAACAATTATTATCGTTCAGAAATCATTTTTTCTTTGTGGCATTTTTCAATGTGTTTGTGTGCGTTTTATTCTTTTATTTTTTTAAATTTTTGGTATTGTCTTAAAAATCACATAATATGTAGTAGAAGTATAACATCTTACGTGCGTACAAAGTACACACACATTCTTTTTTCTAATTCTGTAAATAAAGCAGTTTACAAGGGGTAAAATTATGGCGAATAACCCTGTACATTCATTGGGGCCGACCGACCGGCTCTGTCTCGTCATACAGCTAACCGACTATAATAACTTTTATTTATGTTCAATTTAGAATGTGTGTACTGATTTTGCGCCTTAGTAAATGGATTTAATTACCTTCGTAGGACAGCAACTTTGATACCCTCTCGGTAGGCCCTGTTCTACGTTTCGCTTGACCGACGGCAGTATGTTTGTCTACACAATCACATTAATCAACTGTGAACAATTTAGCTTTAGTAAATTCAAAGAGATTTTTCAGCGCTGCCTCTCCGTCTATTATCTTTATAGGCTTTAACTGAATACATTTAGGAGGGATTAGCAAAACAGATTCTACGTACGGACTTCACCTTCTAGTGCATAATCATTCTTATAATGACCAATTTCAAATTCTCCATATCTAAAATCTAAAGGCAATAAGCTATCTTTATAATTAAAATCTCATCAGTTGGCGGTACAGCTCTTTATTAGCCTTGACTACCTCAAAACATTCTTCCATGCTCCCCTGTCGAGTGTCTGTCTTCTCGATCTCCTTCTAAAGTCTCCCTTAAATATTCGTGAACATCATCCAGATATCTAAGTTTAGGTCGTACCCTTCTTCTTCTTCTGACCGATCTATAAAACATAGCTATTTTAGCACAATCACTTTCATCCATCCGCATAACAATGGCCCAACCATCTCAGGCGGTATATTTTAATAGTTTTTCGATGTCTTCATCACCAAAAGGTCTACATTTAGTTCGAAACTATATGGCCTTCTTCACAGACCCTGTTCGTTAACTACGCCATATGTTTGTCAATACTTTTCTTTACAACATTCGTAGTAACTCTTCACCTCCAGTCGTCATTGCCCATGTTTCCGATCCGTACGTGAGCACTGGGCGTGTTATTGTTTTATACAGTTTACAAATATTTTTAACCCTTAACTACAGAGATCCGGTATTTTTTACCGGCGGGCATTCCCAAAATGTGGATTTCGTGGTAACCTCACCACTTACAAATTCATGTGTCTCTGTACCTCTCGGGCAGTTTGTATAACAATGCTAGTCAAAGCGTGTAGTGTGTATTTTCAATATTTTCTTTTCTAGCACACATCAAAAATCTTAACCGGTAAAAATTACCGGATGTCTGTGTTAAGTAAGTATTTTTATATACTATATTTGTAAATCTGAAATGTTTATATTATTTTTTTGTGTTTTAGGAAAAAAAGTAAAGAAATGGACTGTGGAAGTCATCCTGGACCTTCAATGAAGGTTAAATTTGAAGATAAAAATTTTGAGACCACTTTGCAAAAATGGAATTGCCATTGAATTATGTGATAATTTTACCCCTTGCAGATTTTTTGTCATGGATGTAAAAATTTTCGTAAATGCTATTTTATATTTCCTTTGTTATTCTATCGTACGTTTATTTGTTAAAAAAAAGTCTAAATTTTTGTTCATAGCATTTATGGCCGTTTGTTTCAATAGACCAAAAATGTCACCAAAATTCTTGTTTAACAGATTATTCTTTAAATATCTTGTATTATATTATTAAAATCACTCATTTTACCATTTTTCCCATATCTAGAGACTCCAAAAAATACATAGTGCATATTTTTTTGTTTTTTTATTATCAACTTTATATTTTCACTCTATTTTATAATGACCGGTAAAAAATACCGGGGATCTGTAGTTACGTGGTATTATTGGGATGTCTGCAGCTAAGGGTTAAGCAAGTTCGTAGTTACAAATTTGCATAACTTTCAAATCAGATATATTATAGTGTTGCAAATCTTAAGATTGTACGATATATCAATATTTACCAATACTACAATCCACCACTTATTTGCATACTTCACAACAACTAGATCAGATTTAAAAAAATTTCGCAAGAGTCGTCATCTGAAAACAGATAATAAATATGAAAATAAGCAGAATATGTATAGAGTTTTATAGTATATGCTATTTGAATCTGTTGTAATCAGTTATAGGCCTGGATACCACGTACCAAAAAAAAGTTGATTAATAGCAAGCTGAAAATTTGTAAATAGCTTAACGGTGTCTAGTCAGACAAACTTTGATGTACGGGAACACTGGAACAGGGCAGGTTTTAATTGTGGAACAGTTTAAAAATTTGGAACGTCAGATTACGAAAACGTCGCATGTATTTTGTCGGAGAGAACATCCAATTGATTTGTTACCCTTTCATTAAACTCTCGTGCAAAAATCAAAATGCTATTACTAACCAACATGATTCCTGTGATTTGACATGTTCTTCGTGTTCCACTCATTAAAATGCCCAGTTAGTGATAAACACCAGTCTGATTTTTGTATGAGAGTTTAATGAAATGGTAACAAATCAATTGGAAGTACTGTCCGACAAAATACATGGAACGTTTTCGTAGTCTGCTCCAAATTTTTAACCTGTCCCACAATTAAAACTTCGCCTGTTCCAGTGTTCCCATACATAAAACTTTGTCCGACTCGACACCGTTAAGCTATTAACAAATTTTCAGCTTGCTATTAATCAACTTTTTTGGTACGCGGGATCCAGATCTAGTAGGGGAGGCCCGGGTTCAAATTGCCGAGGGTCTTCTTCTTTAAGTGCCCGTCTGTTACGAAAGTTAACTATTAACATGGCGATTCTGATCTTGCTTGCGGCACTTGTGAACAGTTCGACTGATGTGAGCCCGAACCACTTCCGCAGATTTTGGAGCCACGAGTGTCTTCTCCTGCCTGGTCCTCGCTTACTATCTATTTTGACCTGGACAATCAATTGCAGTAGACGGTACTTATCGTGTCTCAATATGTGGCATAGATATTAAATTTTTTTGAAGTTATACTTCTTTAGGCGCGATGGGAGTGAAATTTATTATGCGCGAATTCCGCAAAAGCCTTGTTCCCCGGCGCAGACGCATTATACCTTTGCTCTGATTGGGTGTTCAAATGACATGACAATAATTGTTCAATATGGAGGTTATGGATGAACAAATATTGTATACAACTGAGTCCGCGAGTCTTTACCCGTGCGTCATTAATACCTGGCGAGATAAAACACATACTTTTTATTTAGCATCATTCTCTTCCACGCATGAAATTAATGACAAACCAGCTGCCGCCTGTTATTAAGTTACAACACATGCTATTTTTATGAACGATTTAGACTCAGTGCATTGAAAAGAGAAAAGAGAGAAAAGAGACTCAGCATAGACATTTGCTGTTATTTTGTCGAATTTTTGCATTTTGAAGTTCTTTATAGTATACAAACAGTTTTCACAACTAATTTTATATTGGAGTTAGAAATTTTGTAATAAGCTTATGTTATTTTACGATAAATTTTGACAACGTACAAAGCTAACCTCATTGTTGCCACAGTTGAATGCTTGTGTTTAAGGTTCCGCCAAAGTGAATAAAATAACAAAAAGAAAATAGGTTATTGAACTCTTTTATAAATTGTTTATTTATTTATTAATCAATGATAATAAAATAATTGATTAAGCTACTTCAAATGTAGCTGTAATTATGCACCAAAATGTTAAAGCAAAACTTAAATTTGACATTATATTTATTTGACAACATCAAATTTTATACTATAACCCGTGATCGGAATAATATCCACTTGCCGTTGCGTTTAGTAAATTTCCGACTTATTTCGTATGCTTTAAATGATGACGCACGGGTAAAGACTCGCGGACTAAACTGTATTAGTTTTAATTGTTGTGAGGACACAGACAAAAGCAAGTTTATAATTTTACACACTATAAGCACTATAAGCACACTAAAACATATTTTAACACAAATACGTACCTATCGGAGGTCAGAAAAATAAATGAGGAAGAGATTTCTGACCTTGGCCAACTGAGAGGAGTACTCGAGAGCGCAGTAAAGTTGGCCACCGTGAAAAGGAAAAACAACCAAAAAACTCCCTACTGGTGGACGGATGAAATTGAAGATCTACGGGAGAAATACCTCAGAGCTCGAAGGAATTACACGAGAAGCCAGGGCAACCTCTAGCTCAATGAAATATACAAAGAACAGAAGAAAAAATTAAACAAAACAATAAAACAAAGTAAAAAAGAAAAGTGGCAGGCCCTGATTAAAGCTTTAGATGAGGACATATGGGGCGACGCATATAAAATTACCATGAAGTCCTTGAAAATAATGGCCCCATATAAACTTGACGAGGACCAGCGGATGGAATCAGCTGAACTCCTCTTCCCCACGAAGACAGTCCAAAACGTTGTTAAGATTTTTCCAACAATGGTAGAGGAGTTCACGGAAGATGAAATTAAAACCGCTGGTCAGGAGATGAAGACAAGGAAAGCTCCCGGCCCCGACGGGCTGCCTCCAGAGGCAATCAAGATAATAGCAACAGAGAAACCAGGTTTGATCAGAAGAATATGTAATGACCTACTGCAGAAGCAAGAGTTTCCCAGGGACTTAAAGGAAGCGAACTTAGTTCTACTCCTGAAGCCTGGGAAGCCCCCCGATTCGGCAGCCTCTTATCGGCCAATATGCCTCCTGGACTGCCTTGGTAAGTTCTACGAAAGACTTATCAAGAAGAGACTGGAAGTCATGTTGGAAGATGAGAGAGCGTTATCTAATCAACAGTACGGATTCCGGAAAGGCAGATCGACAGTAGATGCCGCAACCTGGATAAAGGACTCGGCAAAGGCAAGCAAGAAAAGGTGGGTAGTCCTTGTTCTGTTGGACATAAAAAACGCTTTTAACTCAGCAAACTGGGGCCTCATTGTAGACAGAATAGTCGAATGTGGAGCTCCGGAATATTTGTCCAACATAATAAAGGACTACCTATCTGAAAGAACCGTATGCATATCAAAGAAAAAGAAGATGAAAATGACCGCGGGAGTACCCCAGGGGTCAGTCCTGGGACCCTCACTATGGAATATATTATATAACGGGGTACTAGAAATAAACAAAGAGAGAGGAGTAAAAGCGATTGCATACGCGGACGATCTGGCCTTACTAGTCGAAGGCGATTGGGGCATAATAGAAAAAGTAAACCAAGCAATAAAGAGAACCGCGGAATGGATAGAAGAAAACGATTTAAAACTTGCAGTAGAGAAAACTGAAGCGATAATCTTGAGGGGACCGAGATACAGAAACAACATAATATTCGAGTACAATGGCTCCGAAATAAGACCCCAAAAGACCGTGAAATACTTAGGCATCACGTTAGACGATAGACTAGCATTCGGACAACACGTTCAGGAAGCATGTCGAAAGGCTGAAAAAAGGACCTCGGTACTAAACAAGTTAATGCCAAACATAGGGGGCCCAGGATCACAGAAAAGAATAGTTATGTTACAATCCATTCTATCGATAGTATTATACGGGGCCCCGGTATGGTACGAGGTCCTCCGGATGAAAAAATATAAAGACATGCTTCTCAGGGCACAAAGGAAACCTCTGATCAGGGTGTGCAGCGCGTACAGAACTGTATCAACCATTGCGTTACAGGTGGTGGCTGGTTCTGTGCCGGTGCACATCCTGGCTGGAGAGAGAGTCCGAATGTACCAACGGGGCAACGGGGCAATAGGTTCAGGACCATTAGAAAGAAAGAGAAGTATAGAGTTGTGGCAGAGGGAATGGGCAGCCGAAGTCGAGAAGGCGGTCTGGACGAGATCCTTGATCCCGGATGTGGTGAGGTGGTGCGGGTGTCGGCATCGGCGCGTCAACTACTACTTCACACAGTTTTTGACGGGGCATGGATCGTTCAGAAAATATACCCACCGTATAGGGAAGACCGCTGACGATCTGTGTCCCGAGTGTGGGGTGGTTGATGACGCGCGGCATGTCGTGTTCGTGTGCCCTGCGTACCATGCGGGGCGTGCCGAGCTGCAGCTGGGTCTGGGATCCCCTCTAGGTGAGCCACACGAGCTAATGGACAAAGCCATTAATAGCAAGAGAGACTCGACCTGGTCATTGCTTTTGTCACCAAGACAATGAAACACAAGGAAGAGAAGGAGAGGCGTCTGCAGACGGGATGACCACTATATTTATTTATTTAAAAAATGTGTTTGTGTCGTGGCGGGCAGTCAGCGGGGGGAGGACCCTTTACATCCAAACCACACTGACTGTCTATTTTTATTCTTACATGGTTTTATTTATTTATTTATTTATTTTATTGTAGTTTATTTATTTATTTACTTAATTTTATCTATACAAGTAATCGTGTTTTGATCAATTTTATCTTTCTATTTCCTGTTTATGTTCTCTATCTTTACTTTTTCTTTTCTCTTTTGCTTCTTTCCTATTCTTCTTTTCTCTTTCTTCTCTCTTCTCTAATTCTATCTCCACTTTCTCTTTTCATCTCCTTTTACTCTAGTTCTTTCTTTGTATGTTATACCATGTTTTGTATCGTTTTGGGACAGTCAGTGGGGAAGGACCTTTTACATACAACCTACACAGACTGCCCCATCTAAATGTCAGAATGAATGGGTGGACGAGTAAGTGTGCATAGATGAAAGTAAGGAATGTTTGGGGTTAAATGAAAGAAAGTATGAATGGGTGGATGAGACAGCGTGGATAGATGAAAGTATGAATGACTGGAGTTGCTCGTAACTGCCAACTAACATTCTCTGGTTCGTTCCATCCTGGGCTGGGGACACCCCGGTCGACCTACCCGCGCACGGGTTGAGCTAGGCGGTCGCTTCACCGGCCTGTCTGGTGCGGAGCGTGCGCGGGGGGCGGCCGAGCGGCCAACCAATCCATGGAATGCACGCTAGAAGTGCCGGAGGGGAGCTATGAGTAAGGTCGACGGGTCAGATATGCTCGCTAAGAGCGGTTCCAGACCCGTCGGCTGGAGAAAGAGGAGGTGGGTTTAGTCGGTAGGCGGCTCGTGATACAGAGGGGACGGGCCGAATCCGACACACCTGGGACACCTTCCCAGACGGTCTTAAGAAGATTCCCACCTCGAAAAAAAAAAAAAAAAAGTTTATAATTTTAGTAACTTTTTAAATAATTTTTAAAAGCAACAGGTACGTACTTAATTGTATATGTTTCAGTATTTTTATAAAAAATTACATAGGTACTTACTTATTTGGAAAATATAGATATGTACCTATCTATAGTAGGTAATGCTTTGATTTACATAAGTTGATTACCAACAAAATTTCCACAACTCTTCATCTAATATACGTATTGTTTTCTTACTCTTTGTTTTGTTGTATTTTAATATTTTGATTCCCTTTGTGAACACACACACACACAAAATCAAATTAATTTGATTAAATTCAGAACTGTCAAACAGTAAACTTTCAGTTAGCCTACCTTCCCACATGACAAGTACTTGTAAGTGGTCAAGTCGGGTGACGGGTGTGTGTAAGTGGATTTCAAATCTAAGGACGCGGGTTCGAATCCCAATGCAAGTTTTTATTTTTTTTATCTTCTTTTACATTTTATGATTGTGAATATATTTGTTATATAATTTTTTTCAGAAAATGCGTATTTAGTTAAAAATTTTGCCAACAATTATTGTTCAGAAATCATTTCTTTGGTGCATTTTTCAATATGTTTGTGTGTTTTATTCTTTTATTTTTTTAATTTTTGGTATTGTTTTAATAAAAATGTTTGGAAAGTAGTAGGTATTAAAATTAGTTTAATATTTAAATAAAATATAAATAAACTGTTTAAAGCACATACTAATTTCGTTGGAATCATATAATAGAAGTATAACTTCTTACGTGCGTACAAAGTACACACAAATTCTTTTTTATTAACTGCACATAAGGCTGTCATTCTCAAAAATATTTATGTTAATTATATGTTAATGTTGGTAACAAAACCATCTACTAAACCAGATCCACCAAATCAGATAGAAAAACAAAGCCGCTCCATCTGCAATCCTACAATACCATGGACGTATAAATACAGACCCCGTACAAATAAATACCCTTCCGACAAGTTGGTGAGAAACAGAAGATCACACAATGGCAGCTTACGAAATGATGAAGATTGATTGAAGATGATTGATTAGACTGATATTTATTTTCTCCTATTGAAAACTCTCGAATCTCCAGAAGATGGCATGCCTCAGCAGTTACCCTGACCACCAGATATTCTGGGGGGTCGGTTCTGATGACGTGTTTGTATTCAGCCATCTCGAAAACTCCCGAGTAATCTCTTTGCGTCAATTTAGTACCGAAATCCCTCGAAACTCCAGATGATGTGCCTTACTAGTTAACACGTTCAGTGCTGATGACGCACCGGTGCGGCAAGCTGTTTCTTGTAGAGGGGCGGATGACGCACCGGTGCGTCATATACCATATGAAATACAGTCGGAAAAATGAAAGGTTACCCATGAACGATCACATCAATCACTTATTTTGTATTTGCTGTGCTTTTGTATAAATAACACACGTTTGTTATAGAAAAAGGCAGCAAATTAAAAATAAGTGATTGATGAGATCGTTTATGGGTAATTTTTCATTTTTCCGACTGGATAATGTTTAGTTGTATGCTAGCACTTGTAGTGTGCGTATCATAGGAGTGATTGCACTTGTAGTAAGGTGTATACTTATTTTGTTTTGTTTTTAACTTTGATAATAACACACATTAACAATAATGTAGAGCCAAAAATTTCAAAATAATATATCAGGCTGGCAGCAATGAACTAAGATATAAATAGCGCTAAACGTTTTAACTGTGGGCACAAGGTGCTGCGGGAGGTGCGCTCTGATCTTCTTTTTCTTCTAGTGCCTATTCGTTTCGAATATTGGCGATCATTCTGGCTATAATTATTTTATTAACTGATGCTTTAAATAGATTAGCTGTTGTGGAGAACCATTTCCTCATGTTCTTTACCATGATATTCTTCTTCTCCCAATCCCTCGCTATCCGAATATTATACCTTGAAGCATTATCTTCAGTAACCTGTATTAGTGCCGTTTCTCATTATGTGTCCGAGATATTCTAACTTTCTCCTTTTAATGGTCTACATCACCTCTCTTTCTTTGCCCACTCTTCGTAATACGGTCTCGTTGGTTATCTTGTCCGTCCATGATATCCTTAGGATTCGCCTGTATAGCCACCTCGCGAAGGCTTCAAGTTTTTTCTCCATTGCTTCAGTGAGTGTCCATGATTCAACTCCGTAATACAATATTGAGAAGATATAACATCGTAGGAGCCTTATTTTTATCTCCAAATTAAGGTTGTGACTTTTAAAGAGTTTGGCCATGTTATTGAATGCGCTCCCAGCCTTCTCTATTCTACATTTTATTTCTTGTGAGCGATCCCATTGTACGTTTACTATTGTTTCAAGATAGTTATACTGTTTTACTCGGTGCACTGGTGTATTATTGATAAGTAGTTGGGCTTTTCTAATTTTATTTTTGCTGATGATCATAAATTTAGTTTTTGTTATATTTACTTGAAGTCCAAATCTTTCACTTACTTCATTTACTTTGTTTATTAGTTGCTGTAAACTGTTCAAACTGTCTGCAAAAATAACGGTGTAGTCTGCATAGCGGATGTTGTTTAGGCGTTCTCCATTTAGAAGTATTCCATGTTCGCAATTTTCCAAGGCTTCACTAAATATTTCTTCCGAATATAGGTTAAATAATATAGGTGAAAGCATACAAACTTGTCTAACGCCTCGTAGAATTGGTTCACCTCCAAGATTCGTTCTTATTGTGGCTGATTGGTTCCAGTATACATTTTGTATTATACGTCGGTCTTTATCATCCATTTGTGCTTTTGTTAGAACATCCATCATTTTTCGGTCTTGAACTGTATCAAATGCTTTTTGGTAATCCACAAAGCAGGTGTAAATATCGCAAGTCACATCTCTTTGAAATAAAACCTGTATACTAAACAGTGCATCTCTTGTACCTACGCCTTTCATGAATCCAAACTGTGTGTCTTGTATTCTCTCTTCGCATAGCTCGTATATTCTACGATGTATAATTTTAAGAAAAACTTTTAATGTATAACTCATTAGACTTATTAGCCTATATTCTCCGCACTTTTTGCTCCCTGTTTCTTTGGTAAGGTAATAAATTCTGAAACTAGCCAATCTTTTGGGATATTGCCTGTGTCATAGATATTATTAAAGATTTTACATAGTATTCGTAAAGATTCATCATCAAGAGGTTTAATAAATTTAGATTGTACTCCGTCTGGTCCTGGAGCTCTACCTTCTTTTAGTGATATTATGGCTGCTCTTATTTCTGCCACTAGTATAGGTGGTCCTGTTTTCGTAGGTATTGATGACTCGTTCTCCCTCTCATCAAAAAATAAATTTCGTATGTAATTTTTCTAGGTATTATTGATACTCTCTTTGTCCACGATTATCTCTCCATTGTCATTAACAAGTTGACTTATTCTTCTAACATTTGCCTGTAATTTCTCTTACCTTCTTATGCACGTTGTAGCAAGGTGAAGCACGTATTTACTTTGCAGAATTTCGATTTCTTGGCATTTTTTCTCCAGTTCTTTATGTTTGGCTTCTCTGATCTTTCTCTGTATCTCGCTGTAATGTTTTGTACATGGAGTTATCGTTCTTGTTTTTCCTTCTTTCTTCCATTAGTTGCAGAATCTCTGTCGTCATCCATGTCTTATTCTTACCTTCTTCGTTCTTCATAAAATTGTCTTTAATGCCGTCTATTGTTTTATTAAGGGATTCTATCTTATCTTCTATGCTTTCCGTTGTATTGTCGATTTCTTTGAATTTCCTATTTAATGTTTTACTGACTATTTATTTTCCTTCGCTACATTTCAGTTTTCACATATCATGTTTTTTACATTTTTTTCTGAGTATTTTTTTTAACTCTGATGGCATATTCATATTCAGCGATCCCAGAAACCCCCCGAGTAACAAAAGTTGGCAATTACTATACTGATTTTGACATCTTCATGCACTTTGGGATGCATTTCATGCACCAAAATGCAATTATGCATTTTTACCCATTTTTCTATTGTAGACTATATTCCTGACGTCATCCCAAACATAATGCAATCATTTGCAAGTTTCTAGGTGCTATATTTAAAAATCGATTTACTTTTATCTAAATCCCCTGGTCTACACCCCACCAATAATACCCTTCCGACAAGTTGGTGAGAAACAGAAGATCGCGGCTTACCAAATGATGAAGCGGTGTTCATAACAAACTGAGAATTTCGCTTAGTATATGTAGTAACAGTAGGCTATGCACACGCTTTTTTAGAACCAAGTGAGCAGATACGACGCTGACTGCAGTGATTCGACGGCGCTCGATTCTCGATTGTTTGACTTTGACTTTCAATTTCAACTTTTTAAAGAGACGTTTCGCTTTCGTTCGTCGTTTGTTTTTGTGATTTGAGTGTGGGATTTAATCATGGCTTGTGGACATTTTTACACTGTAAGTAAATATTATTTACATAACTATTTATTTATTTAAAATCAAATATATGCACATCCATTATTATCAATTTTTATTGAATGAATTATTGTAAAAACGAGGCCACACTATTAGCTATAGAAGTTTATGGAGGGAAATAGATGAATTTGGAGTCTGCAAAATTATTATCAATGAGAGTATATTATACACTGTGTTCCAAAGAAAATTTTACCCCCAAAAACTCGGAAACCAGGAGTTTCTTCAAAATTAAAAAAAATTTCAGTTTATACTGGAAGGAGGACGAATTTTCATGCAAAATGTATGCCCTCAAATGTAACCCCCTACTGCCCCGAATCAACCTCCAGTCTTTTTAAATAGCGAGTGGCACATCATTTGAAAGGTAATTTTTTTCTCTACACGGCACTTTATTCTTTTTAATCTACGTAATAACTTTGAAGATAATTTTGGATTTAACTAATTTATTGGTTGAATATCCAATCTCAATATTAAGCCAGATAATAAAGCTAAAAAAATGGCAAAACGTCGCAATTTTTTCGTCAAGCATCGATTTGTACAAAAATTTGGGATTAGGCTCATTTCATCCTCAAGTTCATTTTCTATATTGAGCCGTTGTATGCTTTTGGTTTTTGAAGGGTGAAAACTACCCCTAATTTTAAAAACTTATAAAATAACATTTTGAACTGTAATATGGACAACATATGGATCTTACTAGTTAAATAATGATATCATAATACATCAACCCTTAAAACCACCCTTGTTGAAGCTATATATATAGAATTTATTTATCCTAAAAGAATTATTTCGGCTTGCATCTATTTACATAAAAGTTTGGGATTACGATGTTCTCACCCTGTACTTCATATTCTATATCATGCTCAATGGCTTTGATTATTTTTAGGAGTGTAAACTACCCCATATTTTCAAAAATTGTATAAAAATAGTTTAAACCTGAATATGGGTAAAATTTGGTTTTGATTTGTTAAATAATGATTGTTTTATGCTTTAGTATATAATATCATAATATTTCAACCCTTAACAACCACCCTTAATAACATTGCAATTTTTATTACTAATTTAATAGATACAGACTAAAAACTTTAAATTACGTACAAATACATTTATTTACACAAAAATACGAATTTACAAATAAATTTACAAATACAAAGAGGGCAGTCAATTAGGGTATTTGGCTCCGAATTCCATCCTACTACATCGATTTACTTGATATTTTCACAGTAAGTAGGGAATATATCGAGAAACATAGTCTACCTTATGCCGATGTGTGATTTTATCGTGGGGGTAGCTCCCATCCCTTCTCGGGGGTGAAAATTTTTTTGGTTAAAATAGCCACGGAAATGGCTAGAGAACCTAATTCTAAGATTTTGCGAATTATTTTTTTTTGCGAATACCCTAAAAACTATGCATCTAACGAAAAAATTATATAAAATATTTTTATAGCTTATAAAAAAGCAAAAAGATTCATTCCTTCATAAATCTTCTAGTTATAATACAAAAAGAGATATGGTAGGTGAGAAAAGTTTGTTTTTTTTTGTGCATGCTCAAATCGGTGTATTTAACCTGAAATAACAGAAAAACGGTAGATTTTAAGTTTATAACGGTACTACATAATACATTTTGTAGTACTTGAAAGAACCTTTAAAATAAGCAACATTAAATGTCAATTACATTCAAATTGACCGAGATAAGCTGCAAAAAATTGATGACTAACGGATTTTAAGAAAAAATGAGAAGTATATTTAACCTCTCATCCTTCAGAATTTAAATACATCGTTTTCCTTTTACAATACTTTTTATTGTAGTGTTATTTCTATGTTTAAAAAGTTGGACGGGTTTAAAATGAATGGTTTTTGAAAAAGATAAAATCAAATTATAGAGCGAATTTTTAAATATTCTTAAAAATCTTCCCTTTTCTCCATGTAACTCGAAAATGATAAGAGATACGAAAAAAATATACTACACAAAAATGTAGGGTCTTTTTAGACAAAAATTTTGTTTTTATTTTTCATTACTATATCTCTTATCATTTTCAAGTTACATGGAGAAAGATTTTTAAGAAAATTTAAAAGGGCGCCCTACAATTTGATCTTATTTTTTTCAAAAATCATTCATTTTAAACCCGTGCAACTTTTTGAACATAGAAACAACACTATATTAAAAAATATTGTAGAAGGAAAACGATGCATTTATATTTTGACGGATGAGGGGTTAAATATAAGTACTTCTCATTTTTTCTTAAAATACATTAGTCATAAATTTTTTGCAGCATATCTCGCTTAGTTTGAATGTGATCGACATTTAATATTGCTCGTTTTAAAGGTACTTTTAAACACTACAAAAGGTATTAGTATCATTATACACGTAAAATAGACCGTTTTCTGATATTTCAAGTTATTTTTTTTAAATACACCGATTTGAACATGCACCAAAAAACAAATTCTTCTCATCTACCACATCCCTTTTTGTATTATAAGTAGAAGATTTATGAAGGAACGAATCTCTTTGCTTTTTTATCAGCTACAAAAATATTTAATATAGATTTTTCGTTAGATGCATAGTTTTTAGGGTATTCGCAAAAAACCGTCCGCAAAGGTGTCATTTTTCAATGAAAATGGCCAATTTCAACTGCAAATAACTCAAAAAGTGTTGAGTTTTAAAAAAAATATTATAGAACAGTTTTTGCTTAGGATTAGGTTCTCTAGTGACTTCCATGGTTATTGTAACCAAAAAATTTTCCACCCCCGAGAAGGGGTGCGAACCACCCCCAAGATAAAAACACACATCGGTATAGGGTAGATTTTGAATAAAGAGATAAGTAGAGGCTATTCCCAAAATTTCATTAAAATCCATGTAGTAGGATAGAATTCGGAGGTAATATCCTATTGTTAAACCCCAAAGAGTATACTGTAGCGTGATTAGTGTAATTACTTCTAATTACAATAAAACTAGCGGTTCGTAATTTATATACGACTTTATTTATATAAGTTACAGACGAATTTATCTTATACACTAAACTTATTCACAAAATATGCCCGTATTTATACCCAGTTGTTATTCTGGAACATTCGACTCCCATCTCGAGCTATCGGCTTGTTCCGCCTACGTGACGTACCTTCCAGAATTCTCCGGCGAGGCCTAGCACATCCGATTACGTCATTCTCGAGGTGTTTACTGTTATACGGGGATCGGCCAAGATTTCTCTTCCGCTACACTGCTCCCCTCTTAAGATCTGAGCGTCTCGATCAGCAACTCTAAATGAAGGCCCAGGATGGCGGAATCTACACGACTCTCCAGCTCTGCATACACCCTTCAAGAAGAAATAACAGTCTACTGTCTTTGAAGGGTACGACATCTTTGGGGTTCATGCAACACACAGTGATTTGTACACCAGTTCCTCTGAAGACCACTTCAAGCATGCTTCTCACAATCTTCCAATCCAGATTTTCTACTGCATGGCCTATTTTTGGTAAAGCCAAATTTTTGATGTCATAATTACACACGATTTTCTTCAAATTAGTTAGAGCACGCCATATGTTCTCGTAGCTTGGCGTGTCCGTATAAGACTTTCTGGTCACCATATACAGCAAAGATCGAGGACCATCTTCCAATCGCAGTACTCTTCCAATTTTAGGCTGCTGATTTCTTAACTCGTCCAGGCGGCCGAACTTTCTATGGAATACGGACGATATTCCTTTAGTCATCTCGAGGTCTTGGGCAACACAGTGGGCCAGAGAGACGTTTTCTGGAACACCAAACAGATCTTGCTGAACTTCTGTGGTCACGCCGAATCTAGCACTCTTTCTCGCTGCGTAATTTGACATAAATTGATTAAAACTTGGCTGTGCGACATCTTTCATCTCCTGTTGGAGGACTCGTGCTTCTTCTGTTTCATTTGAGCCAGCATATGGTGCAAGACGATTTATGTGAATAACTTTTGGTTTACCGTTTGGCAACTTCTTAATTCTATATATTACGTCATTTATTTTCTTCTTAACTTCATACGGACCTTCCCATTGTCTTTGCAGTTTAGGACACAAGCCTCGACGACGTTGCGGATTATAAAGCCAGACAAGATCACCTACTTCGAAGCTTTCATTCTTGCATCGAGAATCATATTGATCTTTCATTCTGTCACTGGCTATCTGGATGTGTTGTCGGGCAAGTTCATGAATGTTGTTCATTCGTAATTTCAGGCGGTCAACGTAGTCTTCGCCTGCAACATGTTCCTCGGAAGGTCCGCAGCCAAACTCTAGGTCGCAGGGCAACCGAACTTCACGACCCAACATCAGGCAGGTTGGTGTTTGACCTGTAGTTTCATTTACGGCCGAGCGGTAGGCCATCAGGAATAAATGAATGTGTTGGTCCCAATCTCGCTGATGTTCAGATACAACTTTGGACAAGTGTTTACCCATCGTTCGGTTCATCCTCTCGACCATCCCATCTGATTGAGGATGCAGGGGTGTTGTTCTGGTCTTATTGGCACCAATCAATTTACAAACGTTTTGGAAAAGAGCTGACTCAAAGTTTCGCCCTTGGTCGGAGTGGATCTCCAAGGGAACACCAAATCGGCTAAAGAATTCTTTAACAAGTACCTCTGCAACGGTAGCAGCTTCTTGATTTGGTAATGCATAGGCCTCAGTCCATTTTGTAAAATAATCCATGGCTACCAGGATGTATTTATTTCCAGCATCGGTTTCTGGAAATGGACCTGCAATGTCGATAGCTACTCTTTCCATAGGACTTCCAACATTGTACTGTCTCATGGGTGCTCTCTTTTTACCAACCGGACCATTACCGGATGCACACGGTTCACATTTTCGGCACCATCTTCTTACATCATCTTTACAGTTCACCCAATAGAACCGTTCTCGAACCTTTTGCAGAGTCTTCGTAATACCAAAGTGTCCACCTGATGTACCGTCATGCAACTGACGCAATACTTCTGACACTTTACTTTTAGGTACAATTAACTGAAGCTTAGATTCTGTACCATCATCGTTCTCAAAGGTTCTGTACAGAAGATCATCTTTTAGTACCAGGCAATTCCATTGGCTCCAGTAGGCCTTGACTTCTGGACTACATGCACTAATGTTCTGCCAACTAGGTCTCTCACCTTGCCGCATCCAATCCAATACTCTTTTTATACATGGATCATCTTCTTGGGCGTCTTGTAACTGTTGGGGCTGCCATTGCTCATTAATTACGGTGGTTCGTCTCACGGGGCAAAATCGTTCCTCTAATTTGGCACAGTGATTACAATTCGCACTGCATGGTCGTCTCGAAAGGGCATCAGCATTTGAGTGAACTCTTCCGGCCCTGTGTTCTATCTCGTAATCATATTCTTGTAATCGTTCTAACCATCTTGCCATCTGGCCCTCTGGATTACGGAATTGTATGAGCCATTTTAGAGCAGCGTGATCGGTGCGAAGAAGGAACTTTCTGCCATACAAGTATTTATGGAAATGTTCGCAAGCCTTCACTACACCCAGCAGTTCTCTTCTGGTAACGCAATAGTTTCTTTCCGGTTTCGACAGGACTTTGCTGAAATAAGCGATGACTTTTTCCTGTCCGTCCTGGATTTGGGAGAGAACAGCTCCTATAGCACTGTTGCTAGCATCGGTATCCAAAACAAATTTTCCTGCCTGTCCCGGGTAGCTTAATATCGGTGCACTGATCAGAGCCATTTGTAGTTGTTCGAAAGCTTTTTGGCACTCTTCACTCCATGTATATTCTTTGCCCTCCTCCGTCAACTTTGTTAGGGGCTTGGAGATATTGGCAAATCCTTTGACAAATCGTCGGTAATATGTACATAGGCCAAGGAAACTTCTAATTTCATGTTTATCTTTTGGTACTGGCCAATATTTAATTGCTTCAATCTTTTCGGGATCAGCTGTTACACCATTACTCGATACAATATGTCCCAAATACTTAACTTCTCGTCGAAACATGTGACATTTCTTCGGACTTAACTTCAAGTTCGCTGCCCTCAATCGTTGAAAGACTTCTATTAGATTCTTGGCATGTTCATCAAAGGACCTTCCAACCACAATTACATCATCCAAGTAAACCAGGCATGTTTTCCATGTTAGACCTCTTAAAACTGCCTCCATTAATCTTTCAAATGTGGCAGGGGCATTACATAAACCAAACGGCATAGCCGTAAACTGCCAAAGCCCTGATCCTATCGAAAATGCGGTTTTCTCCCGATCGGCTGGCTCCATGTCTACTTGCCAATATCCACTTTTTAAATCGAGTGTGGAAAACCAACGAGAACCGGAGAGAGTATCCAATGTATCGTCTATTCTGGGCAAAGGATAACTATCTTTTTTTGTTACCGCATTGAGCTGGCGGTAGTCGATACAAAAACGCGTTGAACCATCTTTCTTCTTTACCAGAACTACTGGTGATGTCCATGGACTGTTCGATGGTTCAATTACCCCTTGTTTGTCCATATCCTTGATAATCTCTTCGGCTTCATCTCTTTTCGCAAATGGAAGTCGTCTAGGCCGTTGTCTGATTGGCTGAGCGTCTCCGGTATTTATTTTATGCGTTACTATGCTTGTTTTGCCCTTATCCTTCTTATCAATAGCAAAAACATCTTGATACTCTATCAGCATAGACCTTACTTTTTCCGTTCGTTCATAGTCAAGGTCTTGGCATCTTTCAATGATCATCTCGACAAGGTCTTTTGGATACTTTGACTTTGATGATTTCTCATTGGTATTCATAGAGCAAATTGAAGCCACGGGAACACACTGTCCGATCAAAGCTCCTCTACTTAACTTAATAGCAGTTTCCCTTAAATTCATAACTCTTACAGGGATGACATCTCGAACTTTTACCAAAGTTTTCGCCGTTAGGAACTCGACATTTTCTACATCTTCGACCATCCTTAAACTGCCCTCTCGGCAGTGTCCATCAAGCATGGTCATCAGAATTTTCTCACTATTACCGGGTATGGTTACGTCGCATGTAGTTAGTAAGCGGATGACATCTTCTTTGTCGTCGTGAAAGGGCAACTCTTCACCGTTGATCCTGAGAACTCCATTTTGAACATCCAATATTGCCCCCACTTTTCGTAGTACGTCCATCCCCAATATGAACTCGTCGGAGATCTCGGCAATTAATACTTGATGTTCAACTGTGGTCTGGCCAATGGATACTGACATATTAGCCTCGCCATATGTATTAATTAGCTCACCAGTCGCTGTTCTAAGCTTTACTGTTGCAGGTGATAATTTATTATGGTCTCGTACTACATCTGGACGTGCGATAGTTCTCGTTGCACCTGTATCCACCAAAAATGATCTACATCTATTACTGATACGACCTTCGATGTATAAGTTGTGGATTCCACCGGAGGACGTAAGGTTGACAGTTACTATGGGGGCTCTAGTTCTCGAGGTCGGCAGTTGCCCCTTGGTGTCGACCCGCTCTAGTTTTCCGACGGCTGTACGATCTTCTTACAATTACGACGAATGTGGCCTACGTCTCCACAATTCCAACATCTAGGCTCGCGTCTCTTTGGCATCTGATTACTTAATACTCTCCGTATCATTTCCTCCAGACGTTCATCGTTGTGTTCGTCACTTTCTTCAATGGTTCTTACTCTATGGCCTCGTGAAGTTTGACTAGCCGTTTCGTGTTCCAATGCAATAGCAAGTGCTTCATCTAAAACTTTCGGTCTTGCTAGTCGTAAAGCTTTCTGTAGTTCATTATCTTTCAGCCCATTGACGAAGGTATCTACTGCAATTTCTTCTAAAACGCTGTCTGGCACCTCTGGATAAGCCAACCGCACCACACGAGCCACATCTGCTTCAAATTCTTGCAGATTCTCACTTGCTCGTTGACTTCTACTTCGCAGTTGTGCTTTGTATACTTGTTGTAGATGGGCATCTCCATAGCGTTTTTCTAGACGAGTGAACAAGGTCTGGTAACAATTTTCTTGACCCTTGGGAATTGACCTTAATATATCTGCAGCATCACCTCGTAAAGCAGCAGTCAAGGAAACAGCCTTTTCTTGTTCGGTCCAATGATTGGCGGTCGCAATAGCTTCAAACTGTCTAAGATATATGGACCAAGAGGACTTTCCATCAAATGGTGGTAATTTGAATCTCATATTATGCGACGTTTCGTCTCTCGGTAGTTCATCTTTCACTAAAGGATCTAACGCTGCTGCATTAACTGATGGTTGTACTTTTGTATCGGTTATCCTGCTCTCTAGCTGTTTGATCTTTTCTTCTACGGTCTCTACACTTTTCTGCATCTTATCGAATGTTCTAGAAACTTCTTCAAATTTCTCATTGTTCTGTTTACAAACTTCTTCTAGTTTTTCGTTGTTTTGCCTACAGACCTCTTTAATTATTTGAGAAGTCTCATCGAATCTTTTAGCAACATTTTCGAATTTCTCGTCGCTTTTTCTACTAGTTTCATCGATCGTTTCAGAAACAGTTTTTAATTTCGATAAGATTACTTGTTCTGCTGACTGGAAGTGGAACGTCTTTGGGTCTTCTCCGTTCTTCGTGAGGACATCCTCGAGTCGTGCTTGTAGGACTATCTTGAGCCCACTGCTGTCCAGATCCCGTTCCTCGAGCTGTTCACGGAGCTGTTTTACTGTAAGTTCTTGTAGCAACATCTTTGATCGGCACACACGTACTTTCCAAAATGTCTTTTAACAGTCTTTCCGAATACCGAACAATCAACGCACTTTAACTATTCCCGACGAATAAAGTCCAAAAGTATTTTAAAGTCTTTCCGAATACCGAACAATTAACGCACTTCGGTTATTCCCGACGAATAAAGTTCAAAAGTCTTTTAAAGTCTCTCTGTAATTCACTTATTTATATCGCACTAAGTTAACCGAACACCGACACCAACTGTAGCGTGATTAGTGTAATTACTTCTAATTACAATAAAACTAGCGGTTCGTAATTTATATACGACTTTATTTATATAAGTTACAGACGAATTTATCTTATACACTAAACTTATTCACAAAATATGCCCGTATTTATACCCAGTTGTTATTCTGGAACAATCGACTCCCATCTCGAGCTATCGGCTTGTTCCGCCTACGTGACGTACCTTCCAGAATTCTCCGGCGAGGCCTAGCACATCCGATTACGTCATTCTCGAGGTGTTTACTGTTATACGGGGATCGGCCAAGATTTCTCTTCCGCTACAATACACAACTACCCCTACAAGGTGGTATGCAGTGTGTGGTTTTATTTTTTTGCAGTTGCTCACAAAAGTGAGAAGATTAATGGTAATAAAATTTATGTTAAAGCTTTGTAATAGAAATTAGCTTACAACTTCCAATCTACTTTCCATTCAACATAAATAATAATTATTATTTATTACAGCATAAGATATGTTAATGATTTCAATGATAACTCACAACAGAAACCCTAAAGAGTGTACACAACTACTCCTACAAGGTGGTATGCAGTGTCTGGTTTTATTTTTTTGCAGTTGCTCACAAAAGTGAGAAGATTAATGGTAATAAAATTTATGTTAAAGCTTTGTAATATAAATTAGCTTACAACTTCCAATCTAGTTTCCATTCAACACCAATAATAATTATAATTTATTACAGCATAAGATAGGTTAAAGATTTCAATGATAACTAACAACAGAAACTCTAAAGAGTATACACAAATACACAACTACCCCTACAAGGTGGTATGCAGAGTGTGTTTTTTTGCAGTAGTTCCCCACAAAAGTGAGAAGATTAATGCTAATACAATTTATGTTAAAGCTTTGTAATAGAAATTAGCCTACAACTTCCATAAGATACATTAAAGATTTCAATGATAACTCACAATAGAAACCCTAAAGAGTATTTTTTGTTAAGAATTGATCAGTTACAACAGAAATTCGAAAAATACGAGATACAAAAAGTGCGTTTATCTACGAGATATAAAAAACACAGGGGATATTAACCCACAACTCCTACTGAGAAAAAGTTATTTCTTAACTGGTATTGACGAGTCACTGTGATCCAGTTTTAAAATTCTGAAAGAAAGAAAAAATATTAACTACAACATTTATTTCAAGTCATAAACATTCTTTTAGATAACACTAAGCTAACTTATTGTAAAGTAAATTGTAAATTACAACTTGGGCGTTTTTAAGAGTACATTGTCAACATATAGGTAATTTACGCACAAAACAATGTGTTTTGTTTCCGATCTTCAATTGCGCATCTCTTCCTTTTAGATACTATGTATTTTGTATTGGTAATGGTGCAGGTGTGTAGTGTATTAGGCGAAGCAATAAAGCATTAAAATCGAAAAATTTTGACCCCTAGCCGTGAGATAATATTGAAAAACTGCATACAAAAAATGCATTCTTAAAGTGCATCTCAAACAGACATTAAAAAAATACAAGAACTCGTCAATTATCGGCGGGAATGAGTTTAATTTTGTTACTCGGGCGTTTTTGGGGTCGCTGAAGACGAATATGATGTCGTAAGTGATCTCCAGAGTACCTGGTGATCAGGGTACCTACTGTTTACTTCGTCTTGTGAAGCTCTCGGCAAATTCATTAAAAAATTAGTCAAAAATCATTAGTCACGAGATAAACAGTAGGTACCCTGGGCACCAGTTACTCCGGAGATCACTTCCGATGTCATATTCGTCGTTAGAGTCCCCAAAAACCCATGAGTAATGAATTTTGACTGATTTTTTAATGAATTTGCCGAAAACTCCAGAAGACGAGGTAAACAGTAGGTACCCTGGGCACCAGGTATTCCGAAGTTCACTTCTGATGTCATATTCGTCGTTAGAGATCCCAAAAATCTCCGAGTAATGATCTTTGACTAATTTTTTTTGCCGAAAACTCCACAAGACGAGGTAAACAGTAGGTACCCTGGGCACCAGGTACTCCAGCGATCACCGCCGATGTCATATTCGTCGTCAGAGACGCCAAAAACCCCAGAGTAATGATTTTTGACTAATTTTTTAATGAACTTGCCGAAAATTCCACAAGACGAGGTAAAAAGTAAGTACCCTGGGCACCAGGTACTCCTTTTCAGCGACCCCGAAAACCCCCCAAAAGAAAATTGAACTCATTTCCGCCAATAATTGACGAGATATGAATTTTTTTATTGTCTGTTTGAGATGCACTTTAAGAATTCATTTTTTGTATGCAGTTTCTCAATATTATCTCATGGCTAGAGGTCACTAAGTTTCCTGGCGCATTCATGAATCGAATTCAACAATAATTTTTAAGATCTGCCGTATCGTTTTTTTTTTTCGGAGGTTCAATGCTTTCTTGCTTCGACTGTATGTCTACTCCAAGGATATGTGCAGCGAGACATCTATTTTTCTGGGGTACAATTAAGGTTGTAAAGCTGGGTCACCATGACCCATTACGGTATTATTTCGAATTTGAAAAGATCAACAAAACTGCTCACTGCTTTGTACGAAAGACTGACTAACCATAGAATAGCTTGACAGACAGCTCCATCACTAAGAAACTTAAATTGGTAGGACTTTAAACTTAACGGTACGGATGCACATCAACCGAACTATTCAGAGCAGCAGCATCTAAGATCACAATAGCCATGATGATTGCCAACCTCCGTCGCGGAGATGGCACATGAAGAAGAAGAAACTTAACCACCGTTAGAAAGTGCATTGAATAATGCACTAGCAAATTTACTTTAAGATGTGGCAGCATCTAAATAACAACAACCGTATAAAACGGGATCAATGCAATGCTAGAAAATAGTCAAAACAGACTAATGCTGGCCACTCACTTACGGATATCGAAGAGGCCGAGCGACTGACAGGCGGTTAATTGAAGCCAAAATCACCACATACATGCAGTTTTCGTAAAGGCGTTGGCACGCTCGATCACAAAACTGCATGTGTGTGGCGTCTTAACTGCAGTTCATTAACTTAACTACTCAAATAACGGCCTTCAGTCCTGGCCTGCATGCCATAGCCTTTTCGATATCCGTAAGTGAGTGGCCAGCATTACAAATAGGGGAGGTTATGTCCAAAATAGCTAAGGGGTGCCACCAATGAGGTCAATTTATAGGAGTAATGTTATAAGTTCTACATAACCTGATTTTTTAGTGATTAACGGTTACTAAGGAAAAGTGGTTAAGAGGTCAATGCATAGAAATAGAAGATTATGGCAGAAAATACGACAGCTTTAATATTCATAAAAAAATAAAAGAACTAACAAGTACCAAAAAGCGAGCACACTGTGGGAAACTTAGATGATAATGCTAAACAACTCATCGCAAACATCAAAGATAAACTAAGACTTTGGCAAGAGTACATAATGAAACTGTTCGACGATGATAGAATGATTCAAGAAGAACCACAGGAACAAACAGGGCCGAAAATAATAATGTGCGAATTAGAACAGGCAATTAGCAATGCAAAGACCGCAAAATTAGTAGGCCCAGATCAGATACCCACTAAGCTAATTACCTAAATGCATTTACGAAGAAACACTACATATACTTTTAGATCTAACAATAAAACACTGAAATCGTTTGTTTTCTATACTTCCACAAAATTTATTACAACTATGTGACTACAGCTGTTTCGGCAGAGTGCCTGTCCAATAATAAATATTCAGAATTCATATTCGATATTGAACAGAATTATTTTATCACCCAGTAGACCGCACGAATTTATTTATTTTATATTCACGCACGTAGATTAATTAGTTTAGATACAAATTGGTCAATTATCAACAATATAATTTGGAAATGTCACGAAACTGCTGACAAAATTAGAATTATTTACCTTAATTAGATATACAAATCACGGGGGACTAGCGTCACCTATGACCCAATTTAAGCTTCTATAAAACTAGGCTCTTGGGCCTAGAGAGAGAGTTCTCATTCAGTCTTCAGCTAATCGCGTATCAATTATCAGTTACAGTGTTCGGCGGTTCTCCCGGGATTGAAATATATCCTTGTTTCGTCTATATCAATAAACGTATTTATCGCTACTCACGTCTTTTACATCCTACGTATTTACACATGGTCCTTATCGAGAAAAAAAGGAGGCCTACAAGTACAGTCCACACCAATCGAAATCAGTAGCAAATAGACGACACTAGGCCCGGGAGAACAGAACCAGAGCGAAGCAGAAGCCGGAACCAGAAAAATACAGGTCAGAAGCCGTATCCAGAAAACTACAGGTCAGAAGCCGTAACCAGAAAAATACAGGTCAGAAGCCGTATCCAGAAAAATACAGGTCAGAAGCCGTATCCAGAAAAATAACGGTCAGAAGCCGTAACCAGAAAAATACAGGTTAGAAGCAGTATCCAGAAAAATAACGGTCAGAAGCCGTAACCAGAAAAATACAGGTCAAAAGCCGTATCCAGAAAAATAACGGTCAGAAGCCGTAACCAGAAAAATACAGGTCAGAAGCCGTATCCAGAAAACTACAGGTCAGAAGCCGTATCCAGAAAAATACAGGTCAGAAGCCGTATCCAGAAAACTACAGGCCAGAAGCCGTATCCAGAAAAATACAGGTCAGAAGCCGTATCCAGAAAAATACAGGTCAGAAGCCGTAACCAGAAAACTACAGGCCAGAAGCCGTATCCAGAAAACTACAGGCCAGAAGCCGTACCCAGAAGAGTTACTGCAGATCCAGAAAGAAAACTGCAGGTCAGAGGGCATATCCAGGTGCGCATGCAGAGCCAGTCCAGAAACATAAAAAAGAAAAAAAAACCGTAAGTTTTTGAACAAATTAACATTTTTCCAACTATTTCGTATCGTATAACGCAATATTCTTTCCAATTTTAAACCGAATTATTCGACCTATACATATTTACAAAAATTTTAGTGCATTCTATACAATAGTTGCCATTCAAATAAATTTTAATATTTACTAACTATTTACTCTTTTATTTTAGTTAACTATATTTGCCTATATTTATTTATTGATTCTAACTATATTTGCCTTATATATTAACTATACTTTGACTATATAATAATAATAAACGGTTAGCCCTACAAATATTTACTACCTACCTATTTCTTTATGTTACAAGTTGATAAAGAAAAAACATTATACCCTAATAATTTCATAGTGCTTGGTATTTCATTTACATAATTTTAGATCGCATTATTTTAAATACTCATCGTAATACAGAGGTTGTATTCTTATTATTATATTTATAACTGTGCAACATAATACTTTGATTGACATTAACCCACATATAACACTGACCTACAGATAAATAAGCAAACCTCAGCAAGGTCTACAGAATTACTATTTACGATTCAGCAAAAGGTGAATCACAGTAAATTGAAAATATAAATAGTTACGAAAAAATACGGTAAAAACATTTATTACTGCATAAAATAGAAAGTAAGTGGATTTAAACATGGAAGCGTTACAGAACAAGCAAGCTGAGCTTGGAGGAGAGATTTCTAAACAGGTGTCGTCTCTTAAGAGAGACCCTGGATCTCGCAAGAATCAACAATACATTAAAGAGCGTCAGGATAGATTAGAGGATTATTGGACAAGGTTTGGGCATAACCACGAGAAATTATTAGATAGCGGAGTAACGAAAGACAAGTACTTCGAAACAAAATACTACGAGCAGGTTTTTAAGACATATATTGAGGGAAAAACCCTATTGCAAGAATATGGAAGAATATTGAAAAGAGGAAAGACAACAAAAGGAAAGGAGATACAAATAAGAAAACAAAAAATCGAGGAATTATTACAAGAATATGAACAGGAGTTGCAGTACGATGAAGAACTGCAAGCAGAATTGAAAGAACACATGGAGAAAATAAACACACTCATCATAGAAGCAACAGTAAATGATGAGCTAGACGTTATAGACAGTGACGAAGTAGAGAGGATAGATCAGCTAAGGAGGAAGGTCAGGAAAACGATAAAGAAAATGCGGCCTGCAATGCAACGACCAGACAGCACACAGAGAAGAGAGGGAGTAACATTACCGCAGGTAAAAATCCCTGTGTATGAAGGAAGATATGAAACGTGGAGAACTTTCCACGATCTGTTTACAAAGGTAATACATGAAAACGAACAGTTGTCGAGAGCAGAGAAGATGCAGTACCTCAAAACACAAGTAAGAGGGGAAGCCCACAGGATGATACAACACTTGCACATATCCGAAGCCAACTACGAAGTGGCATGGAACATGTTAAAGGAAAGATATGAGAATCCGAGGATGATACTGTTTAAACTAATAGACAGGATGTTACTAGCACAGGAAGTAAAGGATTCTTCCGCTAGAGCACTGAAATCACTACATGACACCTTCCATGAGTGCCTGGAAGCCATAGGAGGGTTGGGAACAGACACGGAAGCGTGGAGCCCATTGATAGCGCGAATTAGCATAACAAAATGGGACAATGAGACAAGGAGACTATACGAAAACCACAGCGGAGACAGTAGAGAGATACCGACGTTCAAGTCAACACAAACGTTTCTACAGCGACGATTCCAAACACTGGAACTGCTGGAGTCAGAAAAGAGACAAGAGAAACAAGGAGGAACGGGTAAGAAAACAAGAATGAGTTGCGTGATATGCAACGGAGATCACGGAGTACCATACTGCAGAGAATTTCTGGAACTCAAGGTAAAAGACCGGAATAGGATAATACGAGAAAAAGAATGGTGTGCGAATTGTCTAGCACATAAGAAGGAGAAACTATGCTTTTCACAGGTTAGGTGCAAACACTGTGGCGGAGACCACCACCAAACGTTGCATTATGAAACAGGAAACACAGGCAACAGAAGAAACACAAATGAAACAAGAGGAGAACAAATACAGGAAAGAAATGGAAGAGAATCAAACAGTAGAAGAAACGGGTACCAATCGGACAGGTACAGAGGAGGAAATAATTATTCCAACAACGCCAGAGAACAAAATAACGGAAGACGAGACAATACGCAAGGGAACAATGGGCAAAGAAACAACAACACACAGCAAAGAGGACAGAACTCAGTTAACTGTGCAAGCCATAAGGAAGGTGAAGCATTACTAGCCACAGCAGTGGTACGCGTAAGGGATGCGAATGGAGAGCCTCACATAATGAGAGCATTGATCGACCAAGGGTCACAATGTGCATTTATAACGGAACAAGCGGCGACGGCGCTAGGAACAAAAAGGCAGCCAATACAGGCGACCATATCCGGAATAGGCTCGTCAGGGGAAAAGACAGCCAACTGGAGTATGAAACTATTGATCGGAAATCATTACCAAAGTGACTTCGAGATGGAAATAGAGGCACTGGTACTACCGAAAATAACAAGGGATTTACCGGAACAGGACATAGTCCTACAGGATTACAACGAGAAGAATGTGCTACTGGCAGACCCAAGATACTACAGGGTAGGAAAAATAGACTTATTGCTAGGAGTAAAAGAATATAGTTACATATTGACAGAAGGGATGCACAGAATAAGTAATGGACTACTAAGTCAAAACACCAAACTAGGATGGATAATTTCGGGGATAGCGAAAGAAAGGGAGACTACTAAAGCAGAAGTATGCTGTATGATATCCAGACAAGAAATGGACATACAAATAAAGAAATTCTGGGAATTAGAAGAAGTGAATCAAGAAACAAGTTTATCAGTAGAAGAGCAAGAATGTGAAGAAATGTATCGTCAGACAGTAAAAATAAATGAAGAAGGTAGATACGAAGTGAGAATTCCGTTTAAGGAAGACGTCACAAAGTTAGGAGAATCTAAGCAGCAGGCATTCGCCAGATTGATGCAACTTGAAAGGACGTTCACAAAAGACAAACAGTAAGAAACGAATTACAGACAATTCATGGAAGATTATGAAAACCAAGGTCATATGGCAATAGCGGAAGTCCAGGGAGGAGGTTACTACCTACCTCATCATCCAGTGAGAAAGGAGGACAGCACTACAACAAAAATAAGAGCCGTGTTTGATGCATCAAGTAAAAGCTCATCAACAGTAAGCCTAAATGATATTATGCACACGGGGCCAAAATTACAACAGGATTTGACAGATATACTATTGAGATGGAGATCCCATAAGGTAGCATACTCAGCGGATCTGGAGAAAATGTTTAGACAGATCAGAATGGCAGAAGAAGACCAAATGTATCAAAAAATACTCTGGAGAAAGAACACAAAGGATCCAGTGCAAGAATATAAATTGAAGACGGTGACATACGGCACGGCCGCAGCACCATTTTTAGCATTAAGAACAATACAACAGTTACAAGATGATGAAGGAGGGAATTTCCCTACAGCAGCGAAAATAATAAAAGAAAATATGTATGTAGACGATATATTAGGAGGAGCGGAGACGTTAAAAGAGGCAGAAGCAGCCCAAAAGGAACTAATACAAATTTTTAAGAAAGGTGGATTTACACTTAGAAAATGGTTGAGCAACGAAGAAAAAATAATGGAGAACGTACCGGAAGAAATGAGGAATGTAGACTCAAAAGCATTCAAGCAAGAAGAAATACGAAAGACGTTAGGAATACATTGGTCACCCAAAGAAGATACAATCACATTCAAGATAGAAATAACGACGACAAAGAAAATAACGAAAAGACACATACTGTCAGAAGTAGCAAAACTATATGACCCATTAGGATGGATAGCACCAGTAGTAATTCAGGCGAAAATGTTCATACAAGAACTTTGGGAGCAAAAGACCAGTTGGGACAAAGAATTAACTAGCGCGCAACAAAGCCGGTGGAAAGCATATCAGGCACAATTAATAAATCTTGAGAGAATAACATTATCCAGGTGGAACAATTTAAATAAAACAAACAGAGTAGAACTACATGGATTCGCAGATGCGTCTCTGAAAGGATATGGAGCGGTTATTTATTCTAGGGTATTAGACCCGGAAATTAAAACAAATCTATTGATAGCAAAATCTAAAGTCGCACCATTGAAAGGGAAAACGACATTACCAAGATTGGAATTGTGTGCCGCGGTACTATTAGCAAATTTAATGAAGAAAACCCTACAAGCATTGAACAGGGAGAACATGGCAATATATACATGGTCGGACTCAACAATAACCCTGGCTTGGATAAAGGGATCATCAAAAAGATGGAAAATGTTCGTCGCCAACAGAGTAGAGGAGATAAAAGGAGTTATAGCGCCAGAAAATTGGCATAAAGTGGATACGAAAGAAAACCCAGCGGACATCCTCTCACGTGGAAGTACCGCTTCAGACTTATTAGAAGCAGAGTTATGGTGGAAGGGACCAACTTGGCTAACGAGTAAAAAAGCACTGAGGTTACCGGCAGAGGATATACCTGAAACAAATGAGGAGGAAGTCAAAACGAAAGTAACGACGCACATAGTAACGATAAAGGAAGACATATGCAAGAGATTCTCGAATTTAGAAAAAATGAGAAGAGTGGTATCGTATTGTATGAGATTTGCAAACAACTGCAGAAAGAAGGACAAAACTCAAGGACAACTTACAGTCCGAGAATTAGAGGAAACATTGTTAAAAGTGATAAAACTCACACAAATTAACAACTTCAAGCTAGAAATAAATAAACTGGAAAAGAAACAGCAACTAGACAGGAAAAACAAATTAGCATCATTGGTACCGTTCCTGGATAAACAAGGGATTCTAAGAGTCACCGGAAGGCTAAGGCACACGAAGCTACAGTACGCGGAAAAACATCCTATAATTTTACCTAAGGACAGCGCATTAACAAAGTTAATTATATCGGACAGTCATACAAAAAATCTACATAGCGGACTACAACAGACATTACAATACATAAAGAGGAAATATTGGATAATAAACGGAAGAAGAACCGTGAAAAGTCAGTTAACTAAATGTATAAAGTGTAGGAGGTATAAAGGACAAGTAGCACAACAGTTAATGGGAGACCTGCCGGAGGACAGAGTGAACCCGAGTCATCCTTTCACGAATACAGGGATAGATTACGCCGGGCCGATAAAAATAAGTACTACGAAAGGCAGAGGACAAAGGAGTTATAAAGGATACATTACAGTATTTGTGTGTCTGTCAACAAAGGCAGTACATCTTGAGGTAGTAAGTGATATGTCTACAGATGCATTTATTGCGGCGTTCAAAAGATTTACGGCACGCAGAGGACAGTGCGTCAACATTTACAGTGATAACGGAACCACATTCGTAGGAACGGCAAACTTACTAAAAAAAGAAAATCAAAACCTAGAGGACGAAATAAAACAAGGATTAATTGCACTAGGCACCCAGTGGCACGTCATACCTGCATATGCGCCACACTTCGGAGGATTGTGGGAAAGCGCCGTGCGAATAATGAAATATCATCTGAAAAGAATCATAGGGGAAACAGTACTGACATATGAAGAACTGAGTACGGTGCTAACACAAATAGAAGCCTGTATGAATTCGAGACCATTATGTGAATCATCAGAAGACCCAGAAGGAAAAATAGCAATCACACCAGCTCACTTCCTTATAGGGAAAGAAATTGTATCACCGAATCGGGAAGAAGAGCTCACGACGTACTTGAAGATGCCAGCAAGGTGGCGAATATTGGAAAAAATAAAAAGGGATTTCTGGAAGATTTGGAGGCAAGAGTACCTGCAACAGTTACAACAAAGGAATAAATGGCATAAAACACACCCAAACATAAAAAAAGAAGAAATAGTCATAATTAAGGAAGAGGATACACCTCCAGGTAGATGGCCACTAGCAAGGGTAATAGAAACACACCCTGGAGCGGAGGGATTAACCAGAGTAGTGTCAGTGAGAAAGGCTAACGGGAAAATAACAAAAAGACCTATACATAAGCTGATAAAATTAGAAGAAGAGAAACAGGAAAAACCAAAGAATTCATCAGGATCAAGATGGAAGAAAATATTAATCGCAATAATGTTTTTAACACTATTGAAACCCATGAATGCAGAACAGTATAAAATATATAATCCGGAACCAGGGTTATTTACTGAAGACCCTGGAGAGGTTTACATAGATCGAGGAACATTCCGAATAAAAGTGCTAATCGAAAAAGGAAGAGTTCAAAAGGAGCATCAACTGATAGGAAGTATGATACAAGGCATACGGGATCTGTGCCAAGAGACAAAAATCGTAAATTGTAAGGAGATAATAGGGAAGTTAGAGGAAGGACAAAGGAAGGCGGAGTCAATCAGTGAAGCGTTGACAGTAGAAATAAAAGGAAGAGAAAAAAGAGGAATATTAGGCACAATATTAACCTCCATATTTGGAGTGAACGACGAAGCCTATAGTGACATTGAGACACTAGACAAAAACCAGAGAGAATTAATAAAGGGGTCACAGCATCAGGCAAAGATAATGTTGGAGACAATAACGTCAATAAACCACACGGAGATGAGGATAAATGAACAGATGAACAAGTTTAACAAGGCACTATTCACAGGCCTACAAGAAATATCAAAAGGACTCAATGAAGTAGAAGACAAAGCATTAAGACTAGAAACCGAATATAGCACGTTACGAATACAAACCATAGCATTACAAGTTACGGAGTTCATAAACGAATATATTCAATTTTACGAGGGAATATTAAACCTGCACTACAACCACGGCCATTTCGTTGATATAATAAAGCCGGGTCAAATAACCAAGTTAATAGAAAGAGCGGGGAAGATACTACCACAAGGAGTGGAAATACGACGACAACCCATTATAGAAACAGAGGTCAGCCATGACGACAAGTATATAAAGGTCATCGGCTACTTCATAGTGACAGGGAGAAATAATTACAGCATGCTCAAGATCACCGCGATACCACTTAAGGTCGAGGGGTCAGTGTTGCATTCGTTTGTCGCCCCAAGAAATCTACTGATTGTAGATTATAACACTCTCCACTACTTCGAATTGACCGCAGAAGATAAAGCAAGATGCTTACAGCTGGCACGGGCACAGATAGCGTGCTCTCCAACGGCCGTAATGAACATGGATACCAAACCAAACTGTATACTGGAAGAAATTTATGAGCGATCTAAGAATAGCACATGTCCAGTGGTTACCCGGGCAATACATCAAGCTCAGTGGAGTAAGATGGGTACACCCAACCTTTGGTTAATAATCACACCGATTCCGATACACCTGTCCATTATCTGTGATGGAAATCGGAACGAAAGAGTTCTGGAGCGAGTCTCACTTCTGAAACTCTCGCCCCGATGCATCGCCCAAACGAAAAACATTACATTACTCCCCACTAGCAGCGGGGTGGAGACAGCGATAACCAGCTACCTGAAGACTCCGATCACTCCTGTAGCGCAGTTGCTGACGATGCCAAGACATCTGTTAAATACGATTCAACCCACACACATTAACACACAAGGCGATGAATTCCGTACTATACTATTGGACGAAGAAAGTCTGGAGCAAGAAGTAGCGCATACGCCCTGGCGAAAGATACATGAGTCACATTGGACTTATTTAACGGCCACCGGGGTCATTACTTCGATTGTGGTGATTGGTCTGCTCATATTGTGGAGATACTGTCCTGGTATACGAAAATGTCGCTCAGGCAAAGCACTTAGGCAGACACCCGACCACGAGGTAACTTCTTTAGCTCGTAACCGGAAAGACGCCTCCCCGTCGACTTCCAAAGCCGACATCCCCCTCAACACTTTTTCATCTAGTAGTCCCAATTTTGATCTAAATATAGAGTCGGACGGTGAAAGCTAAGTTAACAGTTGGAAAAATATTGATTATTCTTAAACTACTTATTAATAAATTATGTATGTTGTCATATTGGAGATATGGTTGTTATATTTTATATTTATGTTATACTTGTAAACCTCGAACACTGATACTTGGGACAGCTTCCGGCGGGCAGTATGTCCAATAATAAATATTCAGAATTCATATTCGATATTGAACAGAATTATTTTATCACCCAGTAGACCGCACGAATTTATTTATTTTATATTCACGCACGTAGATTAATTAGTTTAGATACAAATTGGTCAATTATCAACAATATAATTTGGAAATGTCACGAAACTGCTGACAAAAGTAGAATTATTTACCTTAATTAGATATACAAATCACGGGGGACTAGCGTCACCTATGACCCAATTTAAGCTTCTATAAAACTAGGCTCTTGGGCCTAGAAAGAGAGTTCTCATTCAGTCTTCAGCTAATCGCGTATCATTTATCAGTTACAGTGTTCGGCGGTTCTCCCGGGATTGAAATATATCCTTGTGTTCGTCTATATCAATAAACGTATTTATCGCTACTCACGTCTTTTACATCCTACGTATTTACACAGTGCCTTTCTCAAGTCATCACTTGAGAAAGGCACTCTGCCGAAACAGCTGTAGTCACATAGTTGTAATAAATTTTGTGGAAGTATAGAAAACAAAAGTTTTCAGTGTTTTTTTGTTAGATAAAATGAACTTCCATCAAGTAACGGTCGAATCCATCAATTTTGAGATCTATTCAACAGGGTATACACAAGAGGAGTAATACCGCATGGTTGGTTGCTGTCCACATTTGTAACACTACCCAAGTCACTACATGCGAGAGAATGCTTTCAGTACAATTTCCTTAATAAACTTAAAATATTCCTCAAAATAATATACGGAAGACTGTACTAAAAAGTAGAAGAAGATATAGATAACACCCAGTTTGGATTCAGAGGAGGACTAGGAACGAGAGAGGCTCTGTTCGCTTTTAACGTTCTCGCACAAAGTCGACTAGATATGAACCAGGATCTCTATGTCTGCTTTATAGATTATAAAAAGGCTTTTGATAGAGTACAACATCAAAAACATGTAGAAATTTTAAAAGAATAGAATGTGGACAGTCGAGATATACGGGTTATTGTAAATCTTTACTGGAACCAAACAGCAAAGGTTAAAATCGAAAATATCGAAACGGAAACCATAGAAATCAAAAGAGCTGATAGACATTGTTGCGTGTTGACTATATTGTTATTCAATCTGTACAGCGAAGCTATTTTTAAGAAAGCAATATCAAAGAAAGAACAGGGTATATCCAAAAACTGAAAAATCTTGAACAACATAATATTCGCAGACGACACCGCTATTTTTGCAGACAGTCTAGAAGCACTGCAACGATTAGTAAATAGATTACATCAAGTCAGTATAAAATATGGACTAAAAATGAAAGTTAAGAAAACCAAGTTCATGATTATTTCTAAGCAACACACAGTAGGAAGACTAGATATCGAGGGAAAACAAGTAGTTCATTATTTCACGGTTTTTGCTCTAAATTTTAAAGAACCGCTTGAATTGACATGAAATTTGGCATACGTATAGCTTATATGTCAAAGAAAAAAAGTGATATTGTGCCGATGTGTGCTTTTGCCCTGGGGGTGACTTTCACCCCCTCTTGGGGGTGAAAAAATATATGTCCAAAATAAGACCGGAAATGGGTAAACTGACTAATTTTAAGTAACTTTTGTTCTATAGAGCTTTTTCGCTAAGTCAACATTTTTCGAGTTATTTGCGAGTGATTATGTTCATTTTTCAACAAAATAACCACATTTTTAGACGGTTTTTCGCAAATAACTCAAAAAGTAAGTATTTGTCGAAAAAAATGTTCTTAGCAAAAATATAGCCTATAAAAAAGTAAAAAAATGGTGTACACGTTAGGTCTTTGGATCTCGTAGAACCACAGTTATAGCCAATGAAAAATATATTCATATTCATCAAATTTCAAATAGAATATTTCGACGTGAAATATCCAAAAAATTAAGCACTTTTTGGGAAAAACCGATTATAACTTTTTTAAAGTATTTAAAAAAAGCTTTATTTCTGTTTTTACAAAAAGTTTCTAGCATTAAATTTAAGCAGGTTACGCTCAAAATAAAGTTGGTCCATTTTGTTTTTGCAAAAAAAATCGGGAAGACCACCCCCTAATTAGCAACTTAAATGAAATTAATCGTTACCGCTCCACAAATTATTTTAATTATGTTGTGTTTATATGATCTGTAAGTTTCATCGATTCAAAGTGCTTAATTTTAAAAAAATTTGGTTTCAAAGTAAAATTTTAAAAAATTTAAATATTGAAAAATATGCTTTTTTTCAAAATAACTTGAAAATTGTTAGAGATACCAAAAATCTCGAAAAACAAAAAAATCTGAATATCACGTATTTTTTTGTTTTTCTGTTAGACAAAAATTGATTGAGATTTGGTGTTTCTAAATTTGCATACATTCGTGATCAGTGACTCGTTCAACCCATTTTAACTACAGCCCTTTCAATAATAAAGACTTTGAACCGATGAAACTTACAGATCATATAAACAATATATACACGAGTCAATAAACTTGTGAAGTCGTAACGATTAAGTTCATTTAAGTTACTAATTAGGGGGTGATTTTCTCGATTTATTTACCAAAACCAAAAGGGACTAACTTTATTTTGAGCGTAACTTGTTTAATTTTGGTGCTAGAATTTTTCTTATAAAACAAAAATGAAGCTTTTTTTAGACACTTTAAATAAGTTGTAATGAGTGTTCCCCGAATGCTTCATTTTTGGGTTATTTCACGTTAAAATATTCCATTTGGAATTTGACGAATATGAACCTATTTTTCAATAGCTATAACTCTGCTTCTACTAGGTGTAGAGACGTAATATATACACCATTTTTTAAAATTTTTTACAGGCTATATTTTTGCTAAGAATCTTTTTTCGACAAAATACTTACTATTTGAGTTATTTGCGAAAAACCGTCTAAAAGCGTGGTTATTTTGTTGAAAAAATGAACATATTCACTGCCAAATAACTCGAAAAGTATTGACTTAGTGAAAAAACTCTATAGAACAAAAGTTACTTAAAATTAGCCAGTTTATCCATTTCCTGATTTTCTTTGGACGAATATTTTTTCACCCCCAAGAGGGGGTGAAAACCACCCCCAGGGCAAAAGCACATATCGGCACAGTATCACTTTTTTTCTTTGACTTATTAGCTATGTGTATGCCAAATTTCATGTCAATCCAAGCGGTTCTTTAAAATTTAGAGGTGTAGCAATATTTTACCGTTAAAGAACGGACTAAAGTAGAAAGAGTGAATAACTACAAATATCTGGAAATCTGGGTAACAGAAAACAACGACCAAGGTAGAGAAATCAGGACACGCATCGAAATTTCAAGAAAAGTATCTATAAAAATGAAAAAAATGATTGTTAATCGAGAACTACCTCTGTAGGTGAGAATAAGAGCTTTATAATGCTCGTGTTCTCGACTTTGTTGTATAGAATGGAAAGCTGGACATTAAAAGTAGACAACATAAAGAAGGTGCAAGCATTTGAGATGTGGTGCTAAAAAAGAATTTTGAAAATACCAAGGATCCAACGAGTTACGAATGTAGAAGTGTTAAGAAGGCTACAAAAGGATTGCGAGGTGATAAAGAACATCAAAACAAGAAAGCTGGAATATTTGGGCCACATTACTAGAGTTGCGAAATATGAGATATTGAGGCTCATAGTGTAGGGCAGAGTTAAGGGGAAAAGATCCATAGGTAGAAGAAGAATTTCCTAGCTGAGAAATTCAAGAGATTGGTATAGTTGCAACTCAGTAGATCTTTTCAGAGCTGCCGCCAATAAGGTACGAATAGCTGTGATGATAGCCAACCTTCGATAGGAGAAGGAACTACAAGAACAAGAATGGAACTTCTATATGGAAAGAATATCCAACAAAGCGATACTTTCTCTTTTGACGTGTTGAAAGATTGGTGGAAATTATGAAGTATGTAATCCAAACAAATGTACTGGCAATATATGACTGTAATCAGACCACTGATTACTTATAGATGTCTAAATGACAACAAAACACTACCACAGAAAAGCTGAAAAAAGTTTTGAAGGGTTTTATACATGAACGTTCGAGGAAGACATCCAATGATCTACTAGATAAGAATTGTAATGATCTGAAAATCATCCTGCTTGATTTATCTATTTATCTACTTTTTTATAAAAATTTAAATTATCTTTGATTTAAAAACATTTACACAGTTTATCTTCGTTAATCTTTTTTATTCATCAGTTGATCTTCTTTGTTGTTCTGAAGCAATTTCCTTGTGGCATTTTTATGATTAACTATTTAGATTATACACAATTAAATTGAAAAAATAATTTTATTAACGTTTCTAAGCCCAAATCGGGTTTCGTTGTCAAAATACAAAATACTACTAGATTAAACAAAAATGTTGTTGCTAAGTAAAAAAATTCTTCTAATAATTTATTTAATCTGACTCATATATATTGGCAATTCAGACCTATATTTACATTATAAAGTAGAAGACTTTAAAATGATATCGCCAATATTTATGAGTTGCGTTCCTGGGACGACTTTACTAAATTTTAATTTAAGAATTTTTTTACTTAGAAACAACATTTTTGTTTAATTTAGTAGTATTTAGTATTTTGACAACGAACCCAGATTTGTGCTTCGAAACGTTAATAAAATTATTTTTTCAATTTAATTTTGGCTTATTTCCCATCTAAATAGTTGATCTTCTTTTTTAAAAATTTTAATTCTCTTTTAACAATTTTAATTAGCTTTGATTTAAAATGCCGCTTTTGAGCTTTTTGTAAAACTTTTTTATTGGTATTTCAAAACTATTTTCTAATTTTTAATAATCAATAACCTGCTTAATTTATCTATTTATTTACTTTTTTTTAACAATTTAAATTTTTTTTGAACTAAAATAGCCCAGTAAATGAACGGGAAATTCGGCGATACCGTGTAATTTTCAGGGGCAACTCCGAATTGCATGAAAATTTGGATTTAGGTTCTACTTACCCTTCACTTCAAAGTTGAAATTGTGCCGTTGGTTGCTTTCACTTGGGGGGTGACAGTCACCCCTTCTCGGGGTTGAAAAAACATACGTTCAAGATAAGACCGGAAATTGATAAATTGGCTGATTTTAAGCAACTTTTGTTCTATAAAGTTTTTTATCTAAGTCAATACTTTTCGAGTTATTTGCCATTGAAAATGTTGATTTTTCGACAAGAGAACTACGTATTCAGACGGTTTTTCGCAAATAACTCAAAAAGTAAATATTTTATCGAAAAAAATATCCTTAGCAAAAGTGTAGCTTATAAAAATCCCAAAAACATGGTGTATCATTAAAGTCTATTAATCAAATAAAAACAAAGTTGTAGCTCATGAAAAATACGTTCTTATTCGTCTAATTCCAAATCGAATATTTCAAGGTGAAATCACCGAAAAATTAGGCACTTCTCGGGAAAAACCCATTTAAACTTTTTTAAAGTGTTTATAAAAAGCTTTATTTTAATTGTTAACAAAAGTTTTAGCATTAAAAATAAGCGAGTTACGCTCAAAATAAAGTTGGCCCTCTTTTTTTTTGTAAAAAATCATGAAAATCTCGCCGTGTTTAGCTCCCCAAATGAAATTAATCGCTACCGCTTTACAAACAATTTACTTACCTATCTATTTTTTATATCATCTGTCAGTCTCACCGGTTTAAAGTGTTTATTTTTGAAAGGGTTATAATTAAGAAAGCTTGAATGGGTCACTAGTCACGAGTGTATGCAAAATTTGAACAGTCATATCTTAACCAATTTTTGTCTTACGGAGAAACAAAATAAAACTAACATATTTATAATAGCAAAACCTACATTTTTTTACTCTTTAAGATTTTTCTTATCACTAATACTTTTTAAGTTATTTTGAAAAAATGAAATTTTTCAAAAATTTTTATAAATTTTTTTTTAATATAAAACCAAATGTTTTCAAAAATAAGCACTTCAAACCAATCAAACTTACAGATCATATAAATAATACACATACAGTTAAAATAGATGGTAAAGCCAAACGATTAATTTCATTTAGGGTGCTAAATAGGGGGAGGTTTTCACGATTTTTTTTACAAAAAAAAGGGGCCAACTTTTTTTTCAGTGTAACTCGTTTATTTTTGATGCTGTAAACTTTTGTAAAAACAAATTATAATAATTTTTTCGATACTTTAAAAATATTGATAAGGTTTTCCCGAAAAACTCTTCTTTCTTCGGTGATTTCGCGTTGAATTATTCGATTTGGAATTAGGCGAATAAGAACGTTTTTTTTGGATGAGCTACAACTTTGCTTCTACTCAATTTGTAGACTTCACTGGTACACCATTTTTTTCGTTATTTTATAGGCTACACCTTTGCTAAAAATATTTTTTTCGATAAAATATTTACTTTTTGAGTTATTTGGGAAAAACGGTCTGAAAACGTAGTTTTTTTGTCTAAAAATCAACCATTTAAATCGCGAATAACTCGAAAAGTATTGACTTACGTAAAAAACTTTATGGAACAAAAGGTGCTTAAAATAAGTCAATTTATCCATTTCCGTCCTTATTTTAAAGACCCGTTTTTCACCCCACGAGAAGGGGTAAATGTCACCCCCCAAGTAAAAGCAACCAACGGCACAAATTCAACTTTGAAGTGGAGGGTAAGTAGAACCTAAATCCAAATTTTCATGCAATTCGGAGTTGCCCCTGGAAATTACACTCAAAAACGGTCATTTATTGGTCTAAAAACATTTTTATACAGTTTATCTTCATTGATATTTTTTATTTATCAGTTGATCTCCTTTTTTATAACAATTTTAAGGTAGCTTTGATTTAAAATGCATCTTTTGAGCTTTTTGTATTAAAAAACTTTACTTAATTGGTGTTTCAAAACTATTTGATAATGAAACTTTATGTAATGTGATAGTATGAAAAAATAGAGGATGGCAACGGTGTTACATGCAACATCGGATCCAATGGCACGTAAATATTAGGGTGCACTAATATACAAGCTGTCCAAATTATCGTAGTTCTCCTGACGACAATTGAGTTGTCGTCTCAAAAGGTACAAGGAACTGACAGAAAGTACGAACTACAGATTTTCTCAAGCTGAAGAAGGAGCGATGATACACTTTCTGTGCAAATGCTTAAGGAACATTATCGTCGAGAGTCCAACGACTTCATAGAGATATCAACTAATAGATAAGACCATAATAGACTTTGCTAATAAGGCTGGTGTGAAACGACATGTTCCAACTATAGTCTAGGCGCCAGAGGGGTCACCGTGTCATATTCAATTCTGATGGACAAACTCAACGGTTTCTTATGGAGTTTTGGCTGCTAATTTCGAATTTCGAGGGGGGATTTAGATCCGAGTGGTCAAAAAATTGTTATAAACAATTTAATTGTTTATAAATTGTTTATAAGGCTCTGTCTCATAAACTAAAAGAGATGAAAATAAATGTTTCAAATAAAATTTGTTCCTTAATACAAAACCAAGAAAAAACCGTTTACTAAACTTAAATCTAACAATTATAACTCAAGATATTGTAAAATTAGTGCACAATGCAAATTGCAAATTGCAAAATAAGTATTTTTCGAAGCTTTATAGATCGTAACTCGGCTTCTGCGCATGCAAATGCGTCTTAGAGGGTGTCGCTTTAAAGCTTAATTAACAGGCTTCCAAACAAAATTTGTTAAATTACTTGATCTTCATTTGTTTTAAGGTTATACCCGTTTGAAATTACAATTTTCTTAAAAAAATTGTACATTCATTTGTTTATAAGGGTTTCAAGTAAATTTGAGCTATAAACATTTATACTTTAATGAAGAATAACGATAGAAAAACTCAAAAGGAACAATTTGAGGTTATGAAAATGTTCATAAGTTTATTTTTGGCCTAGATGTCGATATTTTAATGGCGCGCGCTATGAGGCGCAAGATCGGCTCACCGCGTAAAGGTTCACGCGCTAACTTCTCGATGCAAATTATAATTTCTATGTATACATACGTTATCTTCATTTTTCATTTTTGAAGATCCTAATAAAATTTTATAATATAATTCTTATAATTAAATAATCATACTGTACCTCGTAACACCTTTCATTCTATTTACTTTGTCTTCTATTTTTTGCACTAAATGAGAAAAAAACATTAAAAACTAATATTTCAGAAGTATAACTGAAAAGTGAGTTGATATTATTTATTAGTACTATTTTTACAAACATTTTTTTCATGCATCTGCAAATCTGCATAGAGATATACAGGGAATATCAGCTTTTTTACATCTGCATAAGTTCTTAGCCAAATTTTAACAGTTACATGGTGGTACAAGTCTGTTCTTGTAGGCAGTAAAACTAAAACTTTTTGAGGCTTCAGAGTCTATTTATCTATATCATATCCGTATAAAGTGGATCTAATTCTTTTGCAGCATCATCAAGGCCCGTCAATTATTGTGTTTATGCCGCCACATCATAAATTCTCGTTTTATATGGAATGATGATGCTGCAAAACAACTCGATTCATTTTTATATGGATATCATATATTGGCTCATTTGCTTGCGTAGAAGCTGAGTTACGATCGATAAAGCGTCAAAGAATACATACTTACTTGACTGTGAGCCAATCTTGCGCCTCATAGCGCGCCATTAAAATATCGACATCTTAGCCAAAAATAAACTTACGAACATTTTCGTAAGCTCAAATTGTTCCATTTGAGTTGTTTTATCATTATTGTTAATTAAAGTATAAATGTTTATAGCTCAAGTTTGCTTGAAACCTTTATAAACAAATTAATGTACAATTTTTTTGAGAAAATTATAATTTCAAACCGGTATAACTTTAAAACAAATGAAGATCGGATAATTTAACAAAATTTGTTTGGAAGCTTCTTAATTAAGCTTTAAAGGGACACCTTATAGGGCTCATTTGCATCCGCAGAAGCCGAGTTACGATCGATAAAACTTCGAAAAATACTTATTTTGCAATTTGAAATTTGCATTGTGCACTAATTTTACAATATCTTGAGTTCTGATTGTCGGATTTAAGTTTAGTAAACGGTTCTTTCTTTGCGTTTTATTAAGGAACAAATTTTATTTGAAACATTTTTTTCTATTTCTTTTAGTTTATGAGCCAGAGCATTATAAACAATTTATAAACAATTAAATTGTTTGTAACAATTTTTTGACCACTCAGATCGAAATCCCCCCTCGAAATTCGTAATCAGCAGCCAAAAATCCATAAGAAACCGTTAGGTTTGAATTGAAAATGACAAATGAATTGAAGGTGACCTCTATTTGGCGCCTAGACTACTAGGGATGAAGCAAAATAGACCTCTTAGTTGGAGTGAAAAGTTGGTTAAGCGCCCACTTATATTAAATCTAATTTAACGACGGTTAAACTGCAAAACCTCGTATTTTTGGTCCATTATTACTTTTATACTTTGTTGGTTTATACTTTTACATATCTTTTAAACTACGAAAGCTTGTAAGTCAATATTTAAATTTAATGGTACTAGTGACATCTACAAAAACCTCATAAGTTAGATTTTAAGCAACAAAACCTCGTAAGTCTCTCTTTGACAAAAAAACAATATTACTGAATTTTACTAAATGGTAAAGGAATTGTTACCTAAAAAGAACCCTACTCACACAAAACGAATAAATTGAATCTTACATAAAGAAGCCAAAATATTTTTCGTCTCTCCTCTAAGCCCGAACGCAGATCAAAGAAACACGAAACGTAAATTACGTTTAATGGAAATAAACCACTGCTAAGCAAATATACGTTCGGCCATTTATGAAACTCTCCGAAAATAAAAATATGTCATGAGCATGAATCACACTCGTTTCATTGGTAGGCGGACTTTGAGATTTGTTTAGCAGTGTTTTAGTTTCATGAAACATGTTTTTCGTTTCATGTTTCATGTTTTTCGTTTCATGTTTCTTTGGTGTGCGGCTTGGCTAAGGAAACCAAAGAAACATGAAACAAAAAACATGAAACATGTAACATGAAACATGTTTCATGAAAATAAAACACTGCTAAACAAATCTCAAAGTCCCCCTACCAATGAAACGAGTGTGGTTCATGCTCATGACACATTTTTATTTTCGGAGAGTTTCATAAATGGCCGGACGTATATTTGTTTAGCAGTGTTTTATTTCCATGAAACGTAATTTACGTTTCATATTTCTTTGATGTGCGGCCTGCCTAAAGTTACATAAAACTGACTTACGGGGTTTTACAGTTTAACCGTCGCTAAGCTAAGCAAAAGAAGAGGCACTCAAAGGCAAAAACTTTTAAAACACTATTATTTTGAATAATGACTTACAGAGCAATTCTAAACTTTAAAAAACTTAGCTATCCTTTTAATGGTATCAAATTATTTATAAAAACGCTAAATTTTTAATCATAATATAACAAATCAATAAAAATGGAGAATGAACATTCTTCACGCTTTAACTATTACATTTTTTTGCAGGTCAATCGTTAACTTTATATCACTTTTAACCATCCTTTTAATAGTATTAAATGCTTGACAAAAACGCTAAATTGTTTAATCTTACATAATAAATCAATTAAAATGAGGAGTGAACATTCTTCACGCTTTAACTATTTCGTTTTTTGTGTCCTTGGCCTCCGGTCAATAAGTAATAGCTTAAGACAAGTAGCTTCATGGTAATAATATATATGTAGTTGTAATTATTAAACGTATCTTGTTTAAAATTAAAATTCCACTTATCAAGATATTGATTTTAAACTGGTTTTTATTCCTACAGTATACCATTTCAGTCTTAACATATTATATTAAAAATAATAACAAGGTAATTACGAAAATAAACTGTCTATAGTACTTAATCCTTAAGAAGGAAGTCTAGCAATTCGGTATTTTGTGAAAAATTTCGGTAAAAATAAATGAAAAATCTCTTATACATAATATACGTAAAAATAAGATATAAAATTATTTTGGCTTAATAAATTAAATAATATTCTACAAATGTCATTTAAGAAAATACAAAAGAAAATATCGTATAAACAAATTATTCAAAAAATTGTGAAAAATAAATATATTTTATTTACTCTTGAGCGAAATTCATATTATTTACATACCTCAGGGGTATAAAATTAATAAAATTTGATATAAGATGGTTGTGTATTAGGTTTTAGACCATGTAGAATATTTTATAAGGAATAACTTTGTGGCGTACAGAACCAAATCTATATAAAAAAGATTACAAAATGTACCACATACATATAAATCAGACGTACACCCCGAGAGAAAATTACTATACGGTGACAGTCTGGGAATGGCTCGCGGCTAGACAAAACAGTGGAGATGGTCGTGCGGTCCACAAAACAAAAAGAATCCGAAGTTATATAAGGGGCGCCAGGTAAATTGGCCCACAGCCTTCCCTACGTTACTATTTAATAAACCACCAACTTACCAATAGGTTTACTACCAAAATACTAAGTATAGTATACAACCTGAATAAATAAAAAAATAAATGAAATTGTCTGAGATTAGCAATTATTCAATTTTAATAAATATGTTCCCAAGATATTTGATAACAATTACATATTACAATATTTTATTTAACTTTACCATCGGCTAAAATAAGGTATTAAAATGCGGCTTCTACTTGCCTAACAAAAAAATGCATCTGTTATTTCTATTTAATTGCACGGTAAAAGGTGTGTAAAAAAAGTACCGGACGTTAAGGGGTGTGTGGTTCAATACGAGAGCTCTAGTGCGTGCGCAGAAAATAATATAAACAAAGAAAGTGAATCTATTTCAAACGTTTAACCCCCCTTAGACGCAGTTTACAAAAATATAGTAAGTGTAAATATTAAACTAGTATATATAACTATTAAACATAATAAACCACAATTAATCTTTAAGTACTTTGTAAATTATGTATAAATTTTAAAATGACAAAAAAATCCGCAAATAATGTAATAAAAACTATATAGGTATCCCATAACAAAAATAGACGGCTCTCAATCTTCCGTCAAAAATAAATATCGATCCATACCTCGAATTTTCATTCAAATAGATATACTTCACCGCGTGACTTCCTAGTTATATGACAGGGTGCCTCCAATCTGAAAGTACCATTCGTAAATCCACTGCGACTTAAGTAGATAGTGACTCCAAAAACACGATGTACCGGTGTACATAGATTTGTATTAAAATGTTAAAAAGTTGGAAATTACAGCCTGACAGGAGCAAAAAAAGAACCCTGAAGCAAGAAAACACTAATTACCATACATGATTAAAATAATTATTTGGAAATAAAGATACTGATTTTAACAATTTGTTTATCTGCCTTTTGGCAATAATTAAGAAAAACTTGTAAAAATAAAGAAAACTTTCCAACAACTTTGAATGTATAGCAACTTATGAAAATATGACTAGCTTTCTAGAGATGGGATAAAAAAATAACTACAACTTTTCTAATTAATTTAAAAAACGAAATCTTCTAACTAGGGAGCGGATTTATATGCGATCAATTTTGAGGAAATATGCGCATATATATGCAGTAAAAAATTACGAAATATGCGCAAGATATGCACAAAAATTCAAAAAATGCGCATTTCGAGAAACCACAAATTTTTTGTTCTATTCTTTTTTAGTGGGTCCTTTATAGGAGGGGGGGGGCGACAAACTTATTTATTATCTTTTAAATAAAATCATTATTTTTATAGATGCAATTTATTCTCATTTGTTACAAAAACTGATACCAATAGTTGCAAGTTCTCCTATTTAAAATAAAACAACAATATCACTATATATGTATATCTTCGATTATAATTCACTACAATTTATTTTTCCAATTTTTTTACGAGGAAACATTTTCTTTGATCAGATAAAATATTTTTATAACTTGAATAACTCCTTTCAACATCACCAGAAGTAATTGGGGCGTATTTAAAATATTGTTAAAGCCGAAAATTCTGCACCAAAATCAATTTCAAAATTTCCATTAAAAATTTCGCGTATATCCTCCAAAGTTTTAAAGCCATTTTTCTAGAACCAATTCTAATTTCTTTTTAACTGAATTGCCGATTTCACTGGGAACTTTTGAAATGTTTGCTTTAAAATTTCTAACTATTTCGACGGACTCTGTTAAAGATATTTTGTGCTTTTCTAAATTATTTATGGTTTTTACTATAAAACTATAATGCGTCTTGATAAAAGTTAACTGATTTGCCAATGAAGTTGTTTTAACAATATGTTGTGCCTTTATTCCTTTATAATAGCAGCACTGTCTTCGGCATTAAATTCTAAAAGCAATTCCTTAATTGGGACAACATTTTCAGCATAAAAATTGCAGTTTCCAACCAAGTTCCCCACCTAGTCAGTACTGGGTCGGGAGGTAAAGGTACATTAGGTAATCTGTTCCTGTTCCTTTTTTTACGCTACTTATTAGTATATTTACATCAGGAAATTCACCCCTAATATGTTCCGTTAATAATTTCCGTTAGAAAATCGTAAAACTATGGTTAAAGGTGTAAATTCTCTTAACAATAGGGGATTTAAAAGGATCACCAGAATTATTATAGGTACCTACTAAATATAATAAATAAAAGTAAATAAAATTTGGATTTCCAGGTAAACCATTCTTCATCAATTTAACATCCTACAATCATTATTTTATAACGGCGTATTATAAGCACTACAAGTATTAAATACTTTGTGTAAAGATCGGGTATTTTCTAAGAAAAAAATGAAAAGGCAGAGAATGAGCAGTCTCTCTTCAGGTAGTTCTCGAATTAATAGAACAGCCTGTGGGGGGAAATATTTTGTGTCGAATTATAAAATTAAAAATTTTTTTTTGGACTTAAATGTGTTTAAATATGCACAAAATATGCATGTTTTTTTTAAATATGCAAAATTTAGTAAAGGTCTCAAATATGCGAAATATGCATGCAATATGCATTTAGCATAAAATCCGCTCCCTAGTTCTAACACTCACCCTTTTTAGCCAGGTTAGGGGTTTAAAATATTCCAAATTGGACTCGTGATTAAAGGCTAATTTCTTGATTTAAATGCGACTTTGGGATAGGCACGTGCACGCTAAATCCGCTTTTAACGAAGTTGTGGATATTTCCAAAAATCCTTCCACGAAGGCGGCAAATCCCCCTTGCACATCCACACAGTTTGTACTAGACCAGATCCCACATGGAACAGCAGCAAAAAAAAATGCCGTTTTTATTAAACTAGCACTAACTTTTCGGTACCACGGTCCAACCCAAAATCACGTTTTCTCCGTTGTGTTCCGGAACGTTTGACAAACTTGACACACGGAGGTCACAATAATACCGAAATTCAAACATTTAAATTTTGTGATCCTAAATATTCCAAGATATCTCTAGGAAGAACGATCTAAATTAGTTTCTTAGCAAAAGTGGACATTTTCCCTTAACTTCAGAAAAATTTGATAGGCATTACCCCTATGTAAAAATTACTAAGATTTCATTTTCACCACCTTGATCATAATTTCAATTATAATTAAAATAGGCAACCAATTTAACATGTCAAGAATTGTTTAAATTATTGAAAATAGAGGTGGGACTTCCTACTTCAAATTTGGAACGTAACAACTTTTTTCCTAAAATTAATAAAAAAAGGAGTTATCATAATTTAAATAACTGAAAATAATGTTGGTTTTCCATTTTAAGAAAAAATTTCAATTTTTTTTTTCAATTAGATGGATGTCATTGCATATTAGAATATAGTTCTTAATTCCAAACAACTTTTTATAATTAAAATTTCAAATATTCTGAAAAATAAAGCTGCTTTACTCTTGAGCGAAATTCATATTTTTTGACATAGCCTTTATAATATTCATAAAATTTGATATATGATGGTTGAATCTTAGGTTTCTGACCATGCATAATTTTGCGAAGAATAACTTTTTTTTGTAAAATTAATAATAAAAAAGTTTTCCATATGGTTTCAACCTACAGGGACATCTATATATTCTTCATTTTCATCTTCGCCATGTCTATAAATAACCAATCTATAATTCATATAAATACCTATTTACAAAACTATACTCCCCAACATTATAAAGATATTGTATATTTTATACTTTTTTTTGCTATTTACACATTTTGCCGCACCTCAGTCTACTACAATTTATACTATAATCTGGTCTATAACAACTCTCTACATTGTAATGAAAAAACTAAAATATCGTTAGCTCCCTATTACAAGTTAAAAAGGCCATTCGAAGCTATAAATCTTCTATGTAATGTATATATCGTAGTGCTATTATACTAAAATTATATCATCGTTTAAAATAAAACAATCCTTTCTTGTGTAGTTTTTATGTCCGTAGTTTTTTCAATGTCAAGATCACCTTTTATAAAGTAATCAATATTATGTCAGTAGAAAAAATTAGATCAGTATAAAAAGCAGTAACTTGTTACAGACCTGGATCCCGCGTACCAAAAAAAAGTTGATTAATAGCAAGCTTAAAATTTGTTAATAGCTTAACGGTGTCTAGTCGGACACACTTTGATGTACCGGAACACTGGAACAGGAGAAGTTTTAATTGTGGAACAGTTTAAAAATTTGGAACGTCAGATTACGAAAACGAACCATGTATTTTGTCGGACAGAACTTTCAATGTATTTGTTGCCGTTTCGTTAAGCTCTTATGCAAAAATCAGACTGCTACTTTTAACACCAATATAATACCTGTCGCTTGACATGTTCTTCGTGTTCGACTTAAAATGCTCAGTTGGTGATAAATACCAGTCTAATTTTTGCATGAGAGTTTAACCCGCCAGTGGTCACTATATGAGATTTTCTCTCACGGTTTCAGAAAATTGCACAGAATTGTTTTTCTGGGAAATTATACGCTCTGTAGTTCCTTCTAGTCTCCTAACTATCCTTCCTCGACAATCTAATAGACTAGTCCGCTTAGATAGTGACTCAGTTGACTTAATATCACCCAATTTTTAGTCAGCGCGCTTCAAGTGAGACATTTTCTCATCAAGCGACCACCCGCGTTACGAACTGTACATAAAAATTAATTTTATTTTGGCACTTAAAACCTGAAATAATGTAAAAAAAAAATTGTAATTATTGTGATCAATCAATTTTTCCAGAGCATTCTTGTTATATTTGTGTGCCTTGCCGTAAATTATCAAGATACGGAGATTGATTAATATTGGTTTAGTTCTGATTATTTCTTTTTATTTTATTATATTATTATCTATATTATGTTATATTATTTTTTTCTTATTATTAGTTAATAAAAAAAGTTTAAAAGCTGTTTTAAAAATTTTATTTTGTAAAAAAAGGTAAAATTTGGATATGTGAGAGAAAATCTCACACGCGACCACTCGCGTAACAATCTACCTAGCGACCAATGCCGGGTTAATGAAATGGTAACAATTCAATTGGAAGTTCTGTCCGACAAAATACATGGAAGGTTCTCGTAGTCTGACGTTCGAAATTTTTAACCTGTTCCACAATTAAAACTTCCCCTGTTCCAGTGTTCCCATACATCAAAGTTTGTCCGACTAGACACCGTTAAGTTATTAATAAATTTTCAGCTTGCTATTAATCAACTTTTTTGTAGGTGGGATCCAGACCTATTATTCAATATTAATTACGCAATAAACTTCAAATATGCTAATGTATTTTATTGACCTGTTTTTATAAATATTAGATTTGATTTAGGTAGATCATAACCGTTTTTCTTACAATGAATATAAATGATACGCCTAAAAAGTAGGGTTAATACGTGGGTGGTCTTATACATACTTAGCCTACTTAGCCTCTCCGCCCGATGGCGCCACTATCGCAAGGGAAATCTACTATCGTGTAGCACATTCTTCTAGACCACCTATGTCAAAATTTCAGCCAAATTCCCTTGCCTATATTACATGCAGTGTAGATTTTACACGTTACTGTCTATTATAGCTATCTAATCTCGAAGGCTATACCCTAATAACACAAAAACATTCCAGGAATGTTCCTAGAATGTACACACAGGACATTGAAAACATTCCTGGAATGTCCCCAAAAGCACACGAATGTCCCTGGAAAGTCCCAGGAAAGTGCTGTGTCAGCATTTTAAACAGTCCTTGAATGTCTTGTTGGAACATTCCATGAATGTCTTGACACATTCCATGAATGTCTACGAATGTTCTTAGGTCATTCAAAGTATATTTTTAGACATTCTCGGAAATATATTTTCAGTGATGTGACATCACCTCCTATATGTTTTTCATGAGTTTTGCAGGAGACGAAAAACATTTTTTAAGGTCACCTCCTGTTTTCATACGTAAGTTTTGACTTGTTTTATAGTAAATAGATAGTTGAATTTACTACAAAACAAGTCAAAAAATATATGAAAACAGGAGGTGGCCCAAACAAGTTTTTAGTCTCTATTACAAATCTCATGAAAAAACAGATAGGAGGTATTGTCACATCACTGACAATATGTGGCCATACCAAATAATACATCCTTGATAAACATAAACATTTTTATTGCACAAAATCTTTTCATACATTTTTTTAATATAATTTACTGATATTCTTATAAAACAATGTGTCACATTTGCTTTGTAAACCTTTCTTTTGCCTTTCGTAGCCACATATTCCGTTTCCTTCCTGGTTTTTTGTAGACCACTTCTCTCAGCTGATTCTAAAAAAAATTAAAATAAATGGTAATTTTTCTATCCTTTACAATTAACAATCAGAATTTATTTACTATTTACAGGTAATAGTATGAATAAATAATAACAAAATAAATATTAAATAATATTTAAATAAATAATAAATAATATTTAAATAAATAATAAATAATATTTGGTATTTTGACAATGACGTGCAATGTGGAAGTAGAAACCGTAATAAAATTATTTTTCAAGTAAACTGTAGCTTATTTCCCAATTAGAATAGTTGATTACAAAAATGCCACAAAGAAATAGCTTTTTCAAAAAGAAATAAGTACTTATTTGTTTTATTATATTTATTGTTTTTACTATCTACTTTAACGTAAGATTATAACTTAATTCTTGTTTTATATTTCTGATGATTTTATTTATTTACATTGAATATTAATCAAATAATTAAACAATGTCAACTTAGATCTCTGATGTAGATAATGAAGTGCAACGGTATCTATATTGTACGGACTATATTATTAATTAGGTTAAGCATATTACCTGTGTGACATAAGCTATTGGAACAGCACAGTCTCTCAATGAACAGATGAAAGTGAAGTTCGGTCAATATCTTTTTCTAAAAAATGTTTTGAATATACTCCTCTATTAACAAATCTGATCTATACTTCACACCTTTCAGGATCTGCTGGAAAGCTAAAAATACAAATATATGCATTACTAAGCATTATTAACAAATTTATATTTTAAATAAAAAATATGATTAATGAACTCAAAAATATTATAAAACAGCTTAGAAATTGTTTATTAGTATCTTTATATTCTGTGTATTCATTAATTGGTACCATTACAGTGTGTGGTCTACCATTGTGTTTATAAACGCATACTTTAGCAAAAACGCAAAAAGAAGAATATTTATTTTAATTTTACAAATAATAGTTTTTTTTTATTTTCTCTATTTACTATATTAGTTAGGAATAAGCGAAGTTTGTGGCTTATTCGCAATTAAAATAATAAATTGATATGGTCAATTATTAACTTCGAATAATTCTTCTGATTTATGCATTTTCTTGACTTTGTAAAGATTTTCGTTATAGTGTTCTGAGAAAAGATTAAAAAAATATGGTTTCGTTTAGCCACTCTCTCTCTCTCTCTCTCTCTCTCTCTCTCTCTCTCTCTCTCTCTCTCTCTTTTCTTTTCCCCATTACTGACGATCGTGATTTCTTCCAACATTCCTAACAATGTTTCTCCATTGGTCTCTATCTTCAGCTGCTCTAAGAGCTTCGCAGAATGAGTTTCCAGCTGAATTCTTTATTTGGTCGGACCATCTAGTTGGTGATCGTCCTCTTGATCTTCTCCCCGGAACGTTTCCAGAAACGATTAATCTCTCCAAACTGTCGTCACGTCTGCAAAACACGTGACCAAAGAATTGCAGAATTCGTTGCAGACATATTGTGGACAGCCTTTTTTAATATTGAGTTGGTTTAGAATGGAAACGTGTGTCTTATGAGCTGTCCATGGTATGCGTAGCATTCTTCTCCAGCACCACATCTCAAAGGCATCAATTTTTTGGCGCTCGCATGCGCGAAGAGTCCAAGTCTCTGCTCCGTATAGAAATATTGAGAATACAAGGGCATTCACCAGTCTCATCTTGATAATTTGAGAGATAGATCTATCTTTCCAAACTTTAGTTAGGCAACTCATCGCATTTTTGCCATACCAATACGTCTCCGAACTTCTGCTTCACAGTTGCCATCGTTAGTTATACTAGACCCGAGATAGACAAAGGTGTTTACTATCTGGTATTCCTGTAACATGTTAGTCAGTTGAGTAGTGTCGAATCTGTCGACCACCATTATTTTTGTCTTAGCTTTATTGATTTTTAGACCAACTTTATTGCTTTCGTGCTCAACTCTTCGCAGAAGATCAAACATTTCTTGCTCATTTGCTGCTATAAGTGTAGTGTCATCAGCAAATCTCAAATTGGAGATTTTCCTACCGGTTACTGTCATTCCACCGGCCCATCCTTCTAAAACCATCCTCATGACATGTTCACCATAAATGTTAAATAAGTCAGGTGACAACACGCATCCTTGTCTAACACCTCTCTCGGTCTTGAATTGGTTTGAGAACTTCTGATCTAGTCGTACTCTCGCTATATTAGACTGGTACAGATTTTTAATAAGTGTCACCAGGTGCATTGGTGCGCCCATTTCTATTAAAATTGACCACAGATTTATCCAGCTTACACAATCAAATGCCTTTTGGTAGTCAACGAAGCATATAATCATAGGTACTTAAAATTCTCTAGACTTTTCAATAAGTTGCCTCAGGTTCAGGCTTTGTTCCCTTGTACCTTTACCCTTTAAAAATCCCGCTTGTTCCTGAGGTATTTGGTAATGTAGATAGGTTTTTAATCTGTTTTTGATGATATGCAACAAGATTTTACTAGCATGTGTTATTAATGACAGTGTGCGGTAGTTTTCACATCTGGTAGTAGTTACTTTTTGTGTAGCGGGATATAAATTGAGGTGCACCAATCAGATGGCCATTTTCCTGAATTCCAAACAGCGACACAGATAGAATGGATGATATGTAGGCCTTTGTCACCTAGTAACTGTAGTATTTCACATAGTATTGAATCAATGCCTGGGGATTTATTTCTCTTTAGTGATTTAATTTCATCTTTGACTTCAGCGAGTAAGACAGTAGGTTCTCTAGGGTAGTCAGAGGGCCACTGATTTTCTGCTGATACCTCGTTATTTTTATATAGCTCGTCACAGTAGTTTCGCCATGTTTCCAATATTTCGTCAGTATCGGTCTTTAGATTACCTTCATTATCTATTACAGACCACGTTTGAGGTTTAAATTTTCTGGTAAGGGGTTTGATCTTCTGGAATAAATCACTCAGTTCATTTCGACAGCCATGTTCCTCTATCTCTCTGCATATTTGAGAGATGTAATCAGCTTTGTCTTTGCGGCACTGTTTTTTGATTTCTTTCGATAACGCTCTGTATTCATCGTTTGTTCCGTGTTCCGTCTAGTTTTGTGTTCTTTTCTGCGTTGAATCACAGTCCACGTATTATCGGATATCCATGGCTTACGGCCAGTGGAAACCGCTGCCTCACAGTCTTTTGCAGCCTCGATTACCTTATCCCTGAAATAAATCCAAGTGCTCTCAGGGTCACTATCTACTTGGTCTTAAGAGAGAGCTTCTTCTAGCCACACAGGTGGGTAAATACAGTGCCAGTAAAAAAATCTTTACAAAGTGAATAAAATACATAAATCAGAAGAATTTTAGTTGGGAAAAGGCTACAAAATTAGCTTATTTTGTACACTATAATAGATAAGGATATGGAGACGGCATTTTCTGAAATATGAGTAATTCCTTTGTTTACATATTTGCATACTAACCTATAAATGAAACGTTATTTCTGCAGATTTTTTATCTACATTGCTTCTGCTACTGCAACTGCGTTGAGAACAGGACACCATTTGATGCATTAGCATAATAATACTATTAAGGTTATATACAAAAGTATCCGAATTCAAAAAATCCTTTCTTTTACATGCTTTTACGTCCTTTAGCAAAACAAAAACGAGGAACGGCAAGATGGCCGAAGCGAGGTCGTATGGAGGTTGTTCGCTGGTTGGTCCGAGTTGATCGTTTTTAGTCACGTGATGCCCTCTCTAAGAGTCTTGCACAAATACACGCGCGGCGAATTTTAAAATGAACGCATTGAAGAATAATTATAAATGCCTCTCTTCGTTTTGCATAAGTTTCTGTTATAAGTAATGTTATATCTGTTACAAGTATTTATTATTTGGCAACTTAAAATATAGGAACATTGGTAGTATGTTCACAGAATGTCTTATGGTAACATTCCAGGAATAATTTAATCAGATGTTCACCGAATGTTACCTGAATGTCCAGGACATTCAAATATTGATAGAACTTTGGTAGTACATTTGTACATGGAATATTTTGTGTTGTTAGGGTAGTAGCTTTTGTTGGCAGTCTATGCACGTATCGACATCGTTTCGGGAAGTTTCGGCAATATACTAGTCAAACGAAAAACATTTATGGAAATCTGGTTACATTTAGTATTTTTTTTTGTTCATTTTATTTTAGCATTTATTATATTATATTATATTTAGCATTTGTTATCATATATTTACAAATAGGATGAAGTTGGATGCCGTCCGATTGAAATTCCATTTTCATTTGAGACATGTTTTTATAAAATAAAGTATTTTTGTGTACTAACCTTTTTTTATATCTAATTAGTATGGTCTAGTTCAGAATTTTTTATTAGAATACTGGATTAAAATGAAATATGGCTGAAATTCGCCAAAATAATAAATTTTGCATGCTCCTATTCGCCATTGATGATTTAACACTTTAACACAGTAAGAGTAAAAACAGCTGTTACAGCGTTGCCACTTTTTATGTAGAAAATCTGTTGCATGTTTAGCTAAAATCTACTAAATCAAAAACTAAAATAGACTAAAACTTTATTAACTTATTTGTATATAATTTAGGTTTTTTATATTATAAAAATAACAGCTAAGTCAACTAGAAATTAATATAATGTAAATGTTTGTAAAAAACCAAACTTTTTTAACTGGGAAACAAAAAGATTAGGTATGTACTTGTAATTAATTTTTATCAAGCGCAACCATGAGAAAATAAGCGCAACCATGAGACCCTTTCAGAGGAGTGTCTGAGGCTATTTAAGCGTAACCAAAAGGAGTTTCTACTTTGTTTCATTTCCATCGACGAAACGTGGTTCCACTTGTACACTCCAAAGACCAAGAAACAGTCCATACAGTGGACATCATCCCGCCAACGTGCTCCGAAGAGTGCGAATACTGTCCAATGTGTCCAATCGGCCTGAAAGGTGATCATCATTTTCTGTGATTCATAAGGTGTGATCTATATTAGCATAACGAAAGAGGGCAAAACGGTCACAGGACTGAACTATCGCGAATTATTGGATCGATTCTACGACGAATTACAAAGAAAATAGCACCAATTGCCAAAGAAAAAAGATCCACGCTGTCGCCACGGCCAAATTGGTCCAATTGGGCAACAATTTGTTATCCTATCCACTGCATTCCCCACATTTGGCAATGTACGACTTCTTTGTATTTGAAAACTTGAAAAAGTCACTCGTTTGACAGGAATTTAAGTCAAATGAGGAGTTTATTACCGCCACGGAAGCCTACTTTGCAGAACCTGGAGAAAACATATTTTTCAGGCAGGCTAAACAAGGTGGAGCATCGCTGGATGAAGTGTATCGGGCTAAAAGGAGAATATGTTCAAAAATAAATCACCACTTTTCTAAAATTTTCGTTTTCCTTTTGAAGGCTAAATACTTATCAGACTGCCCTAGTACATTCCTTCAAAAGTCCTGGTCCTTTGTTATTCTCTCGTAGTTTTCTAAGGGGTGATAATTTTGCGTACATCAATAATTCGTTTAAGAAAGTGCGTTATACAGGGTGTCCAGAAACTCTACCGACAAACGAAGACAGGAGATTTCTCAGATAATTTTAAGAGAGTTTAACTCAATTCATCTAGTCCTAAGAGAGCTGGAGCTATTTGAAGATGGCGTCTGGTAATTAGTTTTTCTTAAATATCTCCAGAACGCTTCTATTTAGACAAACGAAAATTAGTACACATATTTATCACCCAGAGATAAATCAATTTCTTCTATTGCAAATTTCTAGTACCGGTCATAGGTGCCCGTTTTGGGTAGGGCAATAGTTATATTATCGCATAACTCTTTTGTTTTTAATTTTTAAGCATTTTTAAGTCTGGATTATTAAAACATAGAGTATTGTAGTAATAAAAGGTACTTTTACTTTAAGGCGATAGGATACACCGTTTTCTAGCAAAATCCATTTGAAAATTTTTCGTTTTTTGAATATCAAAAAAAAATTAAAAAAAAATATTTAGAGAAACGAAAACTGGTACGTTTATTTATATTCCAGAGATTAATCGATTTTATTAATGGCGAATTTTAGCGCATAACTTTTTTGTCCTTAATTTTTAAAAATTGTTGACACTAGATTATTAAATTATGAGATATTCTAGTACTAAAAGTTACTCTTGCTTTAAGTTGGTAAAATACACAGTTTTTTTTAAATTTTTTTTTTAATTCAGGAAACGAAAAATTTTCAAATCGAGTTTTCTAGAAAAGGTGTGTCCCATCCACTTAAAGCAAGAGTATCTTTTAGTACTAGAATAACCCTTAATTTAATAATCCAGTATCAAAAATGCTAAAAAGTTAAAGACAAAAAAGTTATGCGATAAAATAAACGTTGCCCCACTCAAAACGGACGCCTATGACTAGTAATAGAAATTCACAATGGATGGATTCCATTTATCTCTGGAAGTTAAAATAGGTGTAGCAATTTCCCTTTTTCTAACTAGAAGCGTTCTGGAGGCATTTAACACTTGGACTAGGTGAATTTGGTTAAATTGTCTTAAAATTATCTGAGGAATCTCCTGTTCTCGTTTGTCGGTATAGTTTCTGGACACCCTGTATACTTGAAACCAATTTTTAGGTACTTATCACATTCTACCTGAAATTTCGGGCAAACCAGACAAGTCTGAATAAACCGACTTGTCTTATTTTTATATGTATAGCCTTGTGTATGTATATTTCTAGTAATTCCTTTTTATCTATATTAATTGCTAATCGGCTATTAGGATAGTAAATACATAAGTTAGCACATAAACATATCATAAACCTTTCCTGGAGGTGTGTCAATTGATAATCTGTTAACAAGCATTTTAATACCTCACGACTACAGAATCAAAAACCAGTCTTCACTTTTTTTGATCATATTTACTCTTAGTAATTATATGTAAATATAACACGTTTTGTTTATTACATATTTACATATTTATTACGAACAAAATATCTGGTATTATAATTTTGTTTAGCCTTGGTTCTAATAATTGGAAGAATCTAGACCAATTAGGTATTGTCCTTTTGTAAATTAGATGTTAAGGAATATTTTAAGCCAAGAATCTTAATAAAATTTAAATACTTCCTGCCTTATAATTATTTGAAGGATATTTTTTGGTGTTTATATAATTAATTTTAAACTTTGTGGAGTGTTAAATTATGATGGATATAATGTTTTTCTATGGATGCTATACAATGTGCAACTTCTCTGATTACTTATTATATAGGTACATTAAAAACGAAAAATTTATCACGCAGTGAGAAAAGTTGGTCATTGCAGTGAGAAATAACTTCTCGCTGGTTCTCCGTCGGTTTTTCATGTGTTTATATCGCGGCGGAATAATAGTCACGGTAGGAAAACATATGATCGCCGTTTCCATGGTAACATGCACAATACAAACACAATTAATGTTGTCAATTTTCCAAGCGTAAACATTATAATTAATATTTTTGAAAAAGATTTCATACCTACTCAAAGCGGTTCTCATTATTTGTGTTAATGATAATGGAATACGACGAAGATTTTGATTTTTAAAGTGCACCCCCAAATATTGTGGAGAAAGCATCCGACCGATATTTGCAATAATTTGTTATAGTCGGTTCGCTAAACTCAGACACAACTGGCTAGTGATTTTAGTTGGAAATTTTTTTGGTTTTGGCAAATTTTGCCAAAATTGGCAAAATTACTAACTATTTAGTAATTATTAACTATTTACTAATAATTTTTTTGCCAGTCTTACGAAATTAGCAAAATTATTTACTAAAATGACTAGCCGGTTGTGTCTGAGTTTAGCGAACCGACTATATACCAAGCATTTCAAGAGAAAAGTACGAAATCGCTTACAGGAATTTCATGGACTGGAGAATAAGAGAGAAAGATAATTATTTTTTTGAAACTAGCTTGTTTGTTCACTTACAAGAGTTGCCAAGAAAATTAAAACCTTATACATTATGGTCCCAGTACTAACTCTTAAACGCCATGGGGGCTAGAAATCGAGCAATGTTGCTAAATCCTACATGGAGAACTCTATGTTTAACAAATGCAAATATCGTAGAGTATTGTAGATTTTCAGCCTTTAGACCCATTACGACCTGAATATAACCATTATGTAAAAGATCGGCACTTTTCTCCTTCAAGTTCGACTTCAGCTAATTCATTTTCAATTACCGAAAATGTGTTGCAGCAAAACTTATCCAGAACTACCTTTCAAAACTATCTAAATATAAGTGTTAATTATAATTTTAAATAAATCAAGTATTTAAATATTAAGAATAACTATTGACATATATGCATATGTGTTTTATTTCAATTTAGACATAAACTTACGTGCATAGAAATCGGCCCACTTAAAAATTTGGTCATTTTTGAGGTCTCATATTTCCTAAACCTGTTGGCCGATTTGATTGATTTTTTTAAACATGTTATAGCCTGATTCATTGACAATACCACTGTAATAATATTGTTGCTAAACCGGTAAATTTTCATTGTATAACGGGTGTACCAATCAAACTGTTTTTTTCTCAAAGTTCGCATCACCCTGTGGAATATTCTAGCATTTATAAAATACTGAAATTAAAACCCAAATATAGCCTCAGGTTTTCTTAACATTCTGTTTTTTGTTTAATTCGTTTATGTTGGATAATAAGAAAGTTAGATACTTTAACATGTTTTTCACCAATACACGGTGTTTCTAAATAAGTGCGACAAACTTTCAGGGGTAATTCTGCATTAAAAATAATGACAGTTGGCTTTATAAACGTATGTCCGCAAATGTTTTGTTTCCGGGATACGGGATGTTAAATTTTTTTTTACAAACTGACGATTTATGTTATTGCTTTAAAACCAGTTGAGTTGTGCCAATGAAATTTGGTGGGTTTTAAGACGTAGTTATTGCACATTTTTTGACATACAACTAAGAATTTACTATTCACCATTAGCGCGCATACGTGTTATATGACCGATCATATTACCCGTATGCACGCTAGTAGTGAATATAAAATTCTTAATTTTATGTCAAAAAATTCGCAATAACTCTCTCTTAAAATCTACCAAATTTAATTTGCGCATATCAACTGGTTTTAAAGCAATAAATAAATCGTCAGTTTGTAAGAAAAAATTCGACATCCCGTATCTCGGAAACGAAAGATTTGCAGACATACTTTTATAAAGCCAACTGTCATTATTTTGTCATGCAGAATTACCCCTTAAAGATTGTCGCACTTATTTAGAAACACCGTATATTGATGAAGAACATGTCTAGTTTTTAAAGTACCTAACTTTTTTATTATTCAACATAAACGAATGAATCAAAAAACAAAATATTAATAAAACTGGAGGCTATAGTTGGGTTTTAATTTCAGTATTTTATAAATGCTAAAATATTCCACAGGGTGATGCGAACATTGAGAACAAAACACAGTTTGATTGATACACCCGGTATACAATAAAAATTTACCTGTTCAGTAAAAATGTTATCACAGTAATATTGTTAAAGAATCAGACTATAACATGTTTAGAAAATCACTTAAATCGGCCAAGAGGTTTAGGAAATATGAGACATCAAAAATGGCAAAATTTTTAAGTGGGCCGATTTCTATGCACGTAAGTTTATAATTAACCTAAAAGCACCTAAACTAATTAATTTTGAAGTTTGAACTTTTGACAACAACGCGTCCACAGAAAAAGTACAAGTAAATACTATACTTGAGAAAATTACATATTTCTCCCTCACTTGATTTGCGGCACTCGATTTCGGCTCGTGCCAACAAACTTCTGTGCTCGTGAGAAATATGTCTTTTTTCTCACTTATACAATATACTATTTTTGTTCCTTAAAACTACAAGTATAGAATAAACTCTACTATATTATTTAAACTTCCGATAGTCGCGTAGATCTTCAGTAAAAGTATTGATGTACTTCATCTAACTTATTTACTCGGAATTATCTGTCTTAAACCAAGATTACACGATTTATTTATGATATGTATTTTAAGATTGTTAACCAATTTGTCGTGCACTTTACTCAAATTAATGCAGCTTCAACCATCCAATTTAATTTTCACTTTCTCTAATTTGCTAAAGACGCTCGTTAAAATATACTCCTTAATTATGAATTTCTTCGCTAAATTGGTCTAACTGTGATGTTTTATATAGCTTAAGTCTCCTAACTAGATCGTGACAATTTAAAAGGAAATTTGATTAGTTTGTTTACGTATGATTAATATTTCCTTATTCAATTTCTTAGAAACTACTTGTATGTCTACTTTTCCTTGATTTTTTTACTTACCAGATTTTTTACAAATTTATAATGTATCTATCAAAAGTTAGAATTCATATTTCTCTAGTTGTCAACTAGTACTTGCTAAATTTATACAATTTTTTTTTCTTTACTAACAAAATTCCAGAATCCTCGAGGACAGTTCATCATAATTCTGCTTCTAAAATCTAACAAAACCTATCTAACCTGGTGTTCTAATAGTCCTGTCGCCAGGGGGGGTACAACGGCCTCGTTAATTCAGATGGACTTACTCAAGTTTTTTTTATGTATTTTGACCCGTAGAACACGAATTTTTTGGGTAACAGTTGATCCGGATGTCGATAAGATTGTTATAGACCAAGAACTTGAGGAATCAAATAACAGCGATTTTTGGCAAAACAAAACAATATTTTGTATTTTTTGGGCCATTTTAAGTAAAAAATATTTCTACAAGTTTTTTCGTAGGATGCACAGTTTTCGAGATAAACGCGGTCGAACTTTAAAAAAATCGAAAAATTGCAATTTTTGAACCCGAATAACTTTTGATTAAAAAATAAAATAGCAAGTCTGCTTACCGCATTTGAAAGTTTAAGTCAAATTATATCGGTTTTGATTATTTGCATTGGTAAAAATTTATTTTTTTATTGTTTAACAAAGCTATAAATACGTAGGGTTTCCCGTGCTTTTACATGCGTTTTAACGCATGTAACGTAGAAATAGTCTTGATTGCACTAGTACCTATTCTACCTACTCGTTCGATTTTAAATGAGAAATCATAGAAACATCACTCACGCACTAGTTGTTTGTAGCTTTGTTTAACAATAACACAATAAATTTTTAGCAATGCAAATAATCAAAACCGACATAATTTGACTTGAACTTTCAAAGGCGCTAAGCAGAATTGCTATTTTATTTTTTAATCAAAAGTTATTCGGGTTTAAAAATTGCAGTTTTTCGATTTTTTGAAAGTTCAACCGCGTTTATCTCGAAAACTGTGCATCCTACTAAAAAACTTGTAGAAATACCTTTTGCTTAAAATGACCCAAAAAATACAAAATATTGTTTTGTTTTGCCAAAAATCGCTGTTATTTGATTCCTCAAGTTCTTGGTCTATAACAATCTTATCGACATCCGGATCAACTGTTACCCAAAAAATTCGTGTTCTACGGGTCAAAATACATAAAAAAAACTTGGGTAAGTCCATCTGAATTAACGAGGCCGTTGTACCCCCCCTGGCGACAGGACTATAAAGGCCAACATTCCTGCCATCTTCGTTTTGTAAACCGTTGAAAAAATTAGTTACAAGACTTACAATATTTTTGATAAAAAATATTGAAGATATAAAATTCAGTAAGTAAACATTTTTTGTTCTAAAAACCACTATTATTAAATTAATAATTTCTAAGAAAGAATATCATAATGGTAATTTAGTTTGGCATTATTAAAGCTATTGCCACCATAAACAAGTATGTACGCGAGCGGCACGCACCCCCAAAATGATCAGGAATTGACCACGGTGTGCTGAATGGCTAATTTTGGTCATACTTTGTGTTTTTGATGGTGCTGAAAACGAAAATGAGGTTTATTTTGAATTATATGTAGGGGAACATCTTCAAAATCGCCATTTTACCCTAAAAATAATAAAATTAATAAATCACGTTTTTTGCGTTTAACTTGCAACAACTCTGTTCCATTTTAACACTAGAAACACCAGAGCGGTTATTTTTACTGCTTTCTATTTTTGACCCTCTGTATTACTTATTCCTAGTTGTTTTATAAAGTTGATAATTTAGGACTTTTCCTAGATCTACTTGAGGATTATAATTTCTCCTTTACATGTACTTAGTGTAGTTACTTTTTGAGATGTGTTAATATTTACCTAGAATCACCAGGGCCGTCATTTTGACTGCTTTCTATTTTTGACCCTCTGTATTACTACTTATTCATAGCTATTCTAGAAACTTTTGCTATACCTACAACTGGCTAAAATATATCTATCGACGAACAGCTTTTTCCCACAAAGGCAAGATGTCACTTCACCCAGTACATGGCGTATAAACCCGATAAGTTTGGAATCAAATTCTGGCTTACAGATAATGTCTAGTCCAAATATTTATTGCACGGATTTCCATACCTAGGGAAAGATGAACAACGACCAGACAATCAACTTCTAGGGGAACATGTAATAAGCCGTCTAATGGGCCCATTTATGAATAAGGGAAGAAATGTCACGATACATAAAAAGTATTACGAAAGAAGGCTACCAGCAGTACTGGAACAATAAACCGAGCAAGAAAGGATATTCCTCCGTCAATAAAAACGAAAAGATGGAATTATACAAATCAAAAATTTTCATACACGGAGACTTGAGCTAACCAGGGAAACCAGGTGTACCAGAGAAAAATGATCAAAAATTTTCTAGCGCTGAATTTCTATACTCAAACAATATTGAAATAGGCATAGACAAAAAGGAGAAACCTAAAACCATTACCTACTACAACTATACAAAATACGGAGTAAACGTTGTAGATCAGATGGCCATATAGTGGTCAACCAAATCAGCTTCAAGAAGATGGCCGTTCAGGCTTTTTTTAATATCTTAGATATGGTAGGAATAAATGCTTGGATTCTGTATAAGGCAGTTACTGGTTGTCAAATATCTGGGCAAACTTTCCTACTTCAGTTAGCAGAAGAATTGCGATAAGATCATCTGACTAAGGGCAGGACAATATCAACGGAAACAAATCAGAGATACAACAGCTCAATCAAATAATAAACGTTGGCAGTGACAAAAGCTACAATATCTCGGACATGTGACGCGGAGCGAGAAGTATGGCATCCTATGACTCATAATGCAAGGAGGGGTAGATAGCAGAAGAAGCATCGGAAGAAGACGAATTTAATGGCTGAGGAACCTGAGGGAATGATTTGGATGCAGCTCAAAACAACTATTCAGAGCTACTGACTCAAAAATTAAAATAGCTATGATGATGGCCAACCTCCGTAGCAGAGATAGCACCTGAAGAAGAAGAAGTGGAAAACTGGGAACTAAAACTAAAATAAAACATGTGAAGGTCATATACCTATGTATAAATATGTACAATAAAACATGTAAAAAATTTGTGTGTAGGTCTTGTACAAGCAAAATTAAAAAAAATTGTTACTACATAAATTGTGCTTAAATAATTAAATAATTTATTTATTTTAACTAAATCTCTTTTGTTGGTAGGTATTAACTAAATATATTTTTTTTTTAATTAAAAACGATACGAAAACGACTGGCGATAGAAAATTCTAATACCCGTCATCTTGACCGCTCCGGTGCTTCTAGGTATGCAAAAATGTTGGTGATTCTAGTGTTAATATCTCTTTTTGTCTAAAATTATTGGTACATATTTTTCACCTTTATAAAGACACTGGGACCTGTTTCAAGCTTTCAAGTCTTATTCTAATAAAAATTATGAATTTTTTAAAAGTAAATGTTACAGATTCCTGAACTTCAAAGTTTAATAGCATAAGTTGAGTGACATAGCTGTATAGTCAAGTTTATGTTAAAACACAGAGTACAAAGAAGTTTTCTGGAAAGTTTTAGATCAAAATGTATTATAAACAAAAAGTGGTGCAGCTTTTAATACCAACGCTATATATCCTCGAATTATTATCCTCACGATAACGTTTATTTCTCGAGATACTGGCCACGGCTGGTGAATGGTTAATTTTTGTCTTAGGGTATGTTTTGATGGCGTTGAAAACTAAAATGAAGTTTATTTTGAATTTTAAGTGGGGAAACAATGTCAAACACCGAATTTTACTCTAAAAATAAAAAAAGAAGTCACGTTTTTCTGCGGTTAACTCACTACAACTCTGTTCGATTTTAATATTGTTTTCTGAAATTTTTATGGCATATATTTTGCACCTTTCTGAAGAACATGGGATTGTACGCCTTTTGTCGTATTCTAGCAAAAGTTATGAATTTTTTTAAATAAAGGTGCAGATTTTTAATTGCAAAAGTTGAGTGACAAAATGTGAAATTTAGATTTTTAATCACGTTAATGTTAAAATATGGAGTACAAAGAAGTGTTTAATAGAAAAAAAAATGATGCAACTAATTTTAAGAAAAACGTGAAGGTGAGTTCATTTTTTTATTTTTAGGGTAAAATTGCATATTATGATAATATTGCCCCACTTAAAATTCAAAATAAACTTCATTTTCGTTTTCAGCATCATCAAAAACATAAAGTAACAGCAAAATTAGCCACTCATCACCCATGGTCAGTATCTCGAAAAATAAGCGTTATTTTGGGGATTTCTAATGTACGTATTAAAGCTTGCACCATTTTTTTCTCTATAGAACTGATGATCCAAAGCTTTACAGAAAACTTTTTGTACTTTATATTTTAACAAAAACGTGACTAAAAAGCTAAATTTAAAATTTCGTCACTTAACTTTTGCGATTAAATTTGCAATTCAGGAATGTGCACATTTTTATTTAAAAAATTCATAACTTTTATTAGAATATGACTTAAAGCTTAAAACTGGTCCCAGTTTCTTTAGAAAGGTGAGAAATATATACTGTAACAATTTCTCACAAAAATATTCATTCATTCACGGAACAGAGTTGTAGCGAATTAAACGCAAAAAAACGCGGGTGTATTTTTTTATTTTTAGGATAAAATTGCGTTGTTGAGAATGTTTCCCCACATAAAATTCAAAATAAACCTCATTTCCATTTTCAGCACCATCAAAAACAGAAAATATGACCAAAATTAGCCATGCACCTCAGCTGTTCAATGCCTGGTCATTTTGGGGGTGCGTGCTGCTCGGTCGGGTGCAGGAAACAATTACTGGTCCCCAAATTATCCAGGCCGTACAAGATTGATCGCCCAAATTGGTGCTTACAACATCAAAACTGGAACATTGTAAATTGGCAATATTGTTAAAATCAACTTTCAGACGAAACCAGGATTTGTGCAGAATCGAAGGACTGACGCATTCTTGTACTTAGAGCAGTGTTGCCAATAGCATTTCTCTAGATTATCCGATGATCGCTCGAAAAATATCCGATTTGTCACGAAAAGGTACGCTAGGTCCAAAATTATTCTGTTATTAAAATCAATGTTGCCAATGTTATTCTTTTAGTCCCCTTAACAACCATCAAATAACAAAATCCTTTGTTCGTACGCCAATCAGTTGATTGTAATCAATTATCATTATAATAATTAACATAATTAATTCATTAAATTATTAATTATCAATTAACGTAACAATTATTGACATAATTGATTAATTAATCAATTAATCTCATAATTGTAATCAATTAGGTTTTCAGCAACCAATCAAAGTTCAAATTGACAGTAATTAAATATTTGATAATGATCAGTTGATTCCATTTTTTCTGATTAGCGTTCGAACAACCGGCCCTTTAACCTGCTGGATTCTCTGTTTCACAGGTTAAAAAATTTCGTTTATAGATGAAAATCTCGTATCCTAGCTGATTACCTAATTCATGTATGTAAATACTATTTGCTTACTATTATTGTATTATTCGTATTTTGTATTATCGTAAGTGTTAAATTCTAAATAAATAAATAAATCTAAATATTTCATTATTTGGATCGTTATATTTATTATAATTATTTAAGTAAAAAAAACACTTAAATATTATTTTATTAAAACGTAATAACTACCTAAAACTAGGTACTAGAAAAATAAATAATAAATAAATCAATACAAAAAAACTACAGCTACATTAATAGCATAGGCGCAAAATTTCTGGTCAATTCTTTTAAAATGCATTATTTTTTTTTTCGAGTCCTGAGAAAACTAATAAGTAGTATTTAAAAATTTAAACGCAGAATGAAATATTACATTATTACCGAGGGCCGAAAATCCCTGAAGATAATTTTTATTATAATAAGTTACAGGGGTGAGAAAAAGAGAATATTGAGTGTGATTTTTAATTTCAAATATCTCATTCAAAAGAAACATTTTGTTTATTCTAAGGGACTTTCGGCCCTCGGTAATAATGTAATCTTTCATTCTGCGTTCAAATTTTTCAAAAATATTTATATTCAGATTTCTCAGGTGCGTGAATTAGCTTTCATAAGTTTAAAGACTAAAAACTAAAAACTCATAAATAACATCGGAGGGCAGATGGTTTCTGAAATTTGATTAGTATGCCTTACGTGGAGGCACTTGTGCATTTAAATTCTAAACAAAAGAATTGGCACATGTCCCTTTTGTCAAAAGATTAAAAGTATCGGATGTCGGATGTCACTAACATTCATCCAGTAAAGAAATTTGGGTAGAACCAAAGAAAATGAATGTGTTGTTGGTGTTGGCAATATATGGATGAGAAATATTTAGTAGATGGTAGATAGACTGAAAAATATACGAAAATATCCGATTTATTCAAAGGTACGAAGAAGATACGACAACTCTTAAAAAGGTACGCAAATCGGATAATTATCCGCCGATTGGCAACACTGACTTAGAGGGCAAGAAAAACAAGCAAAAATGGAAATTGCCCGATATTTTCACTGATTTAAAGGACTAAGGGTCATGTTCTGAAATGCATTATGATAAGCATTACGATAAAAAAACTGCTTTAATTTTCATCAAACTAACTTTAACAACTCGCAGGTAGTAGTTAGGTTCTGCAGGGGTGCAATTGGAGAAAAATTAATTTTCATGTATGATAATGCAACTCTACATACCAACAGAGTGTCTACTGACTTCATTCAAGCAGAAGATATCACTGTTCTGGAGTGGCCTGCTTGCTCACCCGACCTTGACACTAGCATTTGTAGTATACACTTAACAGGAAAATTAGAGCTCGAGAGGACAACCAACAAAATACCGCACGGATAGTATAAGCTGCTCTTGAAGAATAGAACAACTTGCCCCAACAAAATGTTGATAATTTGATTAGGAGCATAAATTGAATTTTGCATAAGGGCTAAGGGTGGTAGCACTGACTAGTAAAAAATAATGTGTGTGTGTGTGTACTTTGTAAGCACGTAAGAAGTTATACTTCTATTATATAATTTCAAAGAAATAAATATACTTAACAGGTTATTTGTATTTTATTTAAATATTAAACTAACTTTCTTACCTACCACTTTTAAAAAAATTTTATTAAAACGATACCAAAAATTAAAAAAAAAGATTGAATGGGTTGCATATGTGAGTCCATATTAAATGTAGTAATGAAACACAGACTTACTCACAATCATTTAATTATACTTTGACGACCGATTTCGATCTCTACATTATACAGATCATCTTCAGGTCGGCGTTACAAGTAGTTAAATGCTACAATTAAAGAAAACCAGAATTAGAACATTATCTGGTTGCACAAATATTAATAGAATGCCAAATTCGAAAAAAATTTTTGAAATAAAGGTTTGCAACTGTTGACATTTCAGAATATTGATACATACAAATGCACACCTATGAGTTAAAATGCTCATGTTAATATGCTTATGAGCATTTTAACTCATAGGTGTGCATTTGTATGTATCAATATTCTGAAATGTCAACAGTTGCAAACCTTTATTTCAAAAATTTTTTTCGAATTTGGCATTCTATTAATATTTGTGCAACCAGATAATGTTCTAATTCTGGTTTTCTTTAATTGTAGCATTTAACTACTTGTAACGCCGACCTGAAGATGATCTGTATAATGTAGAGATCGAAACCGGTCGTCAAAGTATAATTAAATGATTGTGAGTAAGTCTGTGTTTCATTACTACATCAAAAAAAAAAGAATATGAATCGTCCGGGATTTAAACCCGGGACCTCTCGATCTCCGGTCACCCGCTCTCCCACTGAGCTATATTCCCTTCGCTTTGACAGGTTACAAGATTTCTCATACATACTGACAAATTTAGTAGACCAAGTGAAGTATACAAAAATACTTTAAATATACTTACTATTATTATAAAATATCTTATTCCCGAGGAAGACAAATCCAAAGACACAAAAATTATAATAAATAATACATTTACTAAAACACTAATACTATCCTTTTAATGACTTATTTGCGCTTACAGCGCTGATACATACATATATTGAAAGATTAGCAACGAACTGCATAGTGTCTGTGTGCGCATGCGCCCGTTATTATAAAATTTCACTCTCGATCGTAAAGAAGTATAACCTCAAAAATTGTGATACAACTAATAAATTTCACTCGGAGATAAAATTCTATTAAAAAATACGACTATTAAGTAAGACTATTAAAAAATAAAAAAAGAATGTGTGTGTACTTTGTACGCACGTAAGAAGATATTCTTCTATTATATAATAGGTAATTTAAACGAAGTAAATATACTTAAAAGGTTATTTGTACTTATTTTATTTAAAAATCAAACTAACTTTCTTATCTACCACTTTCAAAAAAGAAGAATATCTTCAAAAATTATATAATAATATACTTACAATCATAAAATCTATAAAAAAAAAATAAAAAAATAATAACTTGCTTGGGGCTTGAACCCACTTCACGTCCACCGCGCCGTACAAAAGTTGACGCCATTTCAAACTGCACCAAACTCTCGTATACGTCATGTGGGAATATACACAAACTAAACGTTTACACCATAAATTTATATGAATTTAATAAAATTATTAGTTTGATTTTTGTCGAAATAAAATACAACATAATATAGAGTAAGAAAACGATATATGAGATGAAGATTTGTAGAAAGTTTGTTCGTAATCAGATTATGTAAATTAAAGCATTGCCTACTAATAGGTAACTACATTATTTTGTTTACATTTTCCAAATAGATAGGTATTGAAACTATTAGGTATTTCCAACTGAAACATTTAGAATTACGTACCTGCGGCTTTTCAAAACTATTTAAAAAGTCACTATAATTATAAATTTGATTTTATTTCTGTCCATACATCAATAAAAAATAATATTATACAATATTTTTGCTTACCGATAACCTCCATATTGAACAATTATTGACAGATCATTTCAAAATTTCAACACCCAATCAGAGCCCGTATAACAACTAATATCATACTGTCGGTGTGCGCATGCGCGCGGATCCATCAAATTTTACCCTCAATCGATTCGCCGCTAAAGAAGAATGTCTTCAAAAACAGGATAATCATTAATTGCTTAATAATTTCGTTATCTAAATTATATTGTTCTAAATAAAGGCTTTCGGTTTTGTGTATGTTCGATCTACCACATGTCTATATAAATTAGAGTAGCAGAACTAAGTATTTCTTAACACATATATCTATAGATTAAAAAATATGTCTACATACTGACATAACCAGATCTTTATCACAAAGGAATTTTTTATCTACGCTGCCACTCTCACTCTTGATGTATTTAATATTTCCTTTCGGGAATTGGATCTGTGTTAAATATCGCCCAGGAGATCAATTTTGTAACACTTCTTCACGGTACACAAAAAATGTTATACAAGAGCGTTTGTACGTATTGTTTGAGGAAATGTATAATCTAAATAAATGTGGTTACTTTGCAAAGATATCATCATTATAATTGTCATTATAAGAATTATAATTAATCTTTGTTGTAGCGAATAATGTAAGAATTATTGAAAGAGTCATTTCGTTTCAAAGAAGGAAATATTACTTTTTCCGTTTTTTGTTTTAATATGTACCTATAGTTACTTATGGGATTAGTTGATTGTCAGGAAATACATTTGTATTTGTCAAAAGATCCCATGTTCAGGAATGAGTTTATTACGATTACCATGAGACTAGACAGGTTCCTATTATTTATGCGTTTTACCCATTTTTGTAATAATGAGCACCGTACGATAAATAATTATACCCTGTATAAATAATTATGTAAATGTTTATGCTACTTAATAGAGAATTAAAGAAACTTTCAAATGAGCTAGCACATGACCCCTATTCTCATTTGAAAAATCATCAATTACGTCATCACGCCCAGATGGATGAAGTCACGAGTATACCATATATGCCACAATATCATAACTTAAATATAAAAATCGACCTGTTTCGGGATTTTTCCTTAAAGTCGCCGGTTTACGAAATAACGAATTTATTCCTTTCATTTGCACCATACTGTTATACACATGCAACGGTGGAAAATACAGTTGAGTCCGCGAGTCTTTACCCGTGCGTCATTAATACCTGGCGAGATAAAACACATACTTTTTATCTAGCATCATTCTCTTCCACGCATGAAACTCATGACAAACCAGCTGCCGTTTGTTATTAAGTAAAAACACATGTTATTTTTATGAACCATCTAGACTCAGTGCATTGAAAAGAGATAGGTACAAAAAAATACGATTCGGTATATTTTCATATTTTAAGCACAATTTGTTTGACGTTTCTGCTTTGTTTACTTTTGTGGCTGTCAGTCAGTTGAATTTTTTCGGTTTTTGTCGAATTTTTGCGTTTTGAAGTTTCTTTATATTACACAAACAGTTGTTTTCACAACTAATTTTATATTGGGCTTTGAAATTTTAAAGTAAATAATTATATTTTGGCAATCAATATTTAAAACTTACAAAGCTAACGTCATTCACACAGTAAAGAAATGATTGTGTTTAGTTAGATTTCCGTCAAAGTGAATAAAATAAAAAAAATAAAATATGTTATTGAATTTTTTTATAAATTGTTTATTTATTTATTAATCAATAATAATAAAAAAATTTATTAAGCTACTTCAAATGTAGCTGTAATTCTGCACAAAAATTTTGAAGCAAAATTTACATTTGACATTCTATATATTTGATAACGTCAAATTTTATAATAAAACCCGTAATCGGAATAGTAGCCACTTTCTCTCAGTTGTTGTTGCGTGAAATAGATTTCCGACTTATTTCGTATGCTTTAAATGATGACGCACGGGTAAAGACTCGCGGACTCAACTGTAGTTAATGTCGCGCACGCTTGATTAGCATATTAAAATACAAAGGAGCTCTGAATATTGTATTACAAAAACTCTTCAGGATTTCATTAATCTATGTTTAAAGAATATCCACCTACCTAAGTAGTATTCAAATTTTCAGTTTTTCACATAGTTTTTGAGGGTTAAAAATAGCCGATTTCGCAGTTTTTCAATTTTTAATCTGTTATGTCAATAACTATCAATTTTAGAGAAAAGTCACTAAAGACTTTTTCTGTTTGGAATGATCCAGTAAACCTAAAAAAACTGTGTTCCATGCAAAAATAATAATTTTACGAAAAAAACAAAGAAAAAACGTTTAAAAAATTTTTGACCCACTTTTGGTCCTGGAAACATGCAAATTTGTTAAAAGCGGTCCATTTTGAGTAAGAATGTGCAAAAAGTCCGAATCAGAATATTTTTCCTAGCGGATGCGCAGTGGCTTTCTGGACTATAATTATTTTTCGTTTAACATTTAAGAGCATATTATTTAGTTTACATATTTTTTTTGTTTTCAAATATCATTTATACTAATAAAATATGTCATTTGTTAAAATGACATATTTTATTAGTATAAATACATATACGTATTAGTATAAATATATACATATGACATAAAATATGTCATATGTATAAGTTTTCTGTCATTTCATGATTTGATGTAAATCTGTAAAAAATAGTAAGCTGTTTGACACTCTAAGCATTTTTAACAGCAAACCTAATCAAAAAACGGATTATATTAGAAAGTTTTTTCTTAAATGTTATTAAACTTTGTTTTTAAACCAAGAGGTGTAAACTAAAAAAACAGATTCGCACCCAAGCAAGTCACTAGGAATATCACCATATACATCTTCTTTTTTAAGTGATTATGTCGGCCTTTAACGGTAATCCATAAATATTATATTATACTAATACGTCGCAAAGGAGTTCTAAAAACAACTGTTTTTTTATATAAAAATTGACTTAAAATCTAAAAATTAAAGTAATAATGCAGAAACTAAAAAAAATGGCCGATATACGCTATTAGCTTCGCTGGTGTCGCTCCTAGCGGTTACTAATTCAACTTTCACCGGTAATTTTTAAATTTATTATTTAATTGTTATCGCTTAATATTTACAACGCAAAAAAGTAATTAAATTGTAATCGATATTTTTAAGATTTTGCTAATCATTTTGACGTTCTATTGATAAAATATGAATTTCTTACTTCGGATACTTTCACAATTATCGTGTAGATGGCGCTAAGATTGACAGATTAATTTATAATTACATATTACGGAACGTTAAAAAAATTTTAATTCAGTATTTAAAACGTAAGTATATTTAAGTTAAAAATATATACCGCAGCTTTGACCAACTAATATTTTTTATAATTAATGTTTTTAATTTTAATTTTAAATTAATCACTTTGACATTTATGTCAAATTTCCGGTAAAGGTTTACAGACTTGTCACTACTGGCGCTCGCGAATTTGTAAATATCCCCTCTACGTACGAGCTCACAGCGTATAACTTAATTAACATATGAAATGCCAATAGTGTTATAATTTAATAAATGTCATTAGTGTCAAAATTTAATAACAGTAAACTCCAGTGAGATTGGATCAATTACAAACAAGATTCACGGCGCAGGAAATTTGAATTAGTCCTCTTGGTTTAAAAACAGACAGTTTTAATAAATAATCTTAAAACTCGTATAGTTTATAACTGTAAAAATTTAAAAACTAATAACATCTTTACCGGTCCCCGACAGTCGGTAACGCATCGTGTTCGCGCCAAGCCATCGCGCATCGGTCCCGGGGACCGATAATCAGTTCCGTGGTTTACATATTTTAGTAACGCAGTCAACCTGTTACTGAAAAGACCAATAACTTGGTGAATTTGATAATATACATCTTTAGTTATTGTACACATTATAGTAGTATGGGCCATTCCACGAACATACGCCTGTTTTGGATTACTTCGACAACGAATATTTTACTGTGCAACATAAGAAGTACGAAAGTAAATGGCGCTAATAATTATTCCAATAAACAACAATGTAATTTGCAATTTACTTTCGTTCTTCTTATTTTGCACAGTAAAATATTCGTTGTCGAACTAATCCAAAACAGGCGTATGTTCGTGGAATAGGGTATAGAACTACATGTTTCTTAACACATATTATGTAGATAAAAATATGTCTATATAATGACATAACCAGATCTTTATCAAAAAGCAATATTTTATTTTATCTGCTCTCATTATATCACTTTAGTTCTTGACGTAGTTAATATTTCCTTTCGGGAACTTGATCTGTGTTAAATATCGCCCTGGAGAACAATTTTGTAACACTTCTTCACGCTAGAGACGTTAACAAAAAACGTTATACAAGAGCATTAGTACGTATTGTTTGAGGAAATGTATAATCTAAATAAATGTGGTTAATTTGCAAAGATACCATCATTATAGTTATCATTATAAGAATGAGAATTAATCTTTGTTGTAGCGAGTAATGTAAGAATTGTTGAAAGAGTCATTTGGGTTCGAGGAAGTTAGCTCTGGATCTTTAATTAGTGGCAGTATTACTTCATCATGTAAATACTTTAAATGTTGTGAATATTTGCTTTCTAATGTAGGATATTCGTGCAATCTTGATTTCCGTTGTATTTTACTTATTTGATTTCGTTTGAGGAAATGAAAATGGCACTGACCAAAAAACCAAAATAATAATAATTCAAGGTACAAATTTACATCTACGATTTTGAAATTTCTTGCAAATATCATAAAATTTAAATTACATTATGAGTGATTTATGAATGTATTTAACTATTTCAGGTAGTACATTTGATGAACTTGACACAGATCAATATTCGTATTTAAAATTAGAATCTTATGCAACAACATTTTTTTTTATTTTAAGAAAAACTATTGAGGCAAATATTATAGACGCACAGCTAACATTTTTTAAAAGCTACTAAGAAATCATCAAAGTAGATAATACTGTGTTATCTTTATCTTATAATGCTGGCTATTATTTACACAAGGTACCTTTACGGTGTAACAATCACCCAAATAAAAACAGTAAAATGAAGCAAGAAAAATGGGTCCTTTGTCCTAGGGGTCACCAATTAGCGGACCGCGGTCCACATCCGGACCGTGGGCTAGTTTTGTGCGGACCGTCAATAAATTCAGAATATACCAAGTGTTTGGCAATTTTGAAAATGTTTGGCCATGAAATTGTGTACTATATTTAGTATAACTTATTGTGCGAAGCCGCCTTATCAAGTATAAACTTTATTAAAAATGGGTAGAGATCTCACTTAACAGATGAATATCTCCCTAAGGAGACTCAGTTGCACTAAACTCACTCCAAACTTCAGACAGGTTGTACATAAAGAAATGTCATTTTCTCTCTGATAATTTAATTCTGTAAAGAGTTTTCCCCCTTATGTTATACTTACTAATCATTAATTTTTAAATTAAGTAGGCTGTAATATAAAATTGTCGTGTGCATTTTTTATATTTATTTCCTCTTTACTATATATGTCTGTTAAGTAGGAGTACTTTTCAGATGTGCATTTATTTAAAATAATTTTCAGATTTAATAAGTTTGCAACAAACACCTTGCAGTAAAACTAATAAGAAAAGATTACAAGTTAATTAGCATTTTGTACTATGATTATTTATTTTAAATTCCTCAGTTTTCGTTCTACAAAATTGATGATGTCTAAAAACTTCATTAGCATTCAAAATATAAATTCCTAACTTTTAAAATATTCCCAGTAACAATTTACAATACTGCTGTTTTCATAATATACTGATAATAACATCAAAATAATCCACAACGAATTTATATTTTATTTATTGTACCAGGAAAACTTACAAAAAAGTATACAGTAACCCAAAACCAATCAGATATTATTAAATAAAATTTAACGTGAAGTAAAACACTCCCTGGTGTAAATGGTATATTTTAATAAAAATTTAAAAAAATTTTAGAAATTCAAAAGGATTACATTCAGAACGTTTTCGGATTTATCAGTCCATCATCAGTGCACCTAAGAGTAAGTAATCCCACTTAGTAAAATTGAAAAGGGTGAAATTTTAACTGTTAAAAATTGAAAAGTGTGGTTAAGATTACTCTTAATCCCTGTCTGATACTTACCCTTTCGGAATGATAAATCCGAAAATATTCTGAACGTAGTCCTTCTGGATTTTTAAAAAAATTTTAAATTTTTATTAAAATATACCAACTACACCAGGGAGTGTTTTACTTCACGCTAAATTTTATTTAACTAGATGGTATACAGCCAACCTTCGGGTATTATCCCGTTTTATTCAGATATTATTAGTTTTCCTTTCCATATTAGTCCATGTGTGAGGCCACTTTCGTATGAAAAATGTGTCTGACTCGATTTCTTTGAGGATTCCTTTTCAAAAATGTCCCCTTTAAACAAATCTGAAGGGTGCCGGGTGAAACAATTTTTTTAAGCAAATTCAAAATTACTTTTTTGCCTCGAAAAATGTATTTTTAGATTTGTTGGGTAATTATAAACAAAAAATGTCTCTTGTCATATTTCTGAAAAGTTGATAGTTTTCGAGTTATAAGCGATATAAAATCTGAAAAATGCGAAAATATGCATTTGCGACGCTTGAGAACTCTCAAGTTTTTTTTTTAGTTTTAATAAAATGACAGATCTTTTTTGTTTAAGATGACCCAAAAATGTGAAAAACATATTTTCGGGGACAAAAAAGGTGACGTTTTGAATTTGTTAAAAAAAATGTTAAACAATTTCTGCCCAAAAATTTCGCCAGCACCCTTTTGATTTGTTTATAGGGGAAATGTTTTAACAAGAATCCGCAAAGAAACCTAACCAGAACAGTCAGACACAGGCAGCATAAATCCGGACCCCTGACGTGTCATAGGTTTTCGAAACGGACCCTCAGGGAAACTAATTGGTGACCCCTGCTCTATCCTATGTTGCTGCGCGATATTTTACAGCTCAGTTTGGCCATACACTACACTCACCGTGGGACCCATTATTCGCGCTTCATATATAAATTGTGGCTTGTCTGGCCGTACTGAACAAAAGCTCCGAGCGGATAAGCTGATAAGTGGAAGGACACATTTTTGTCCTGAGATTGGTTAATCAGTCTCGAAGTCGGAGGACCGCATTTACGAGGGCTAACAGCATAAGGATGCAGAATGCATCGTGGAACCACTGCATCTATGACTCATAGAGTAGCCCTAGAATAATTAGCATGACTACGACAAATCATAGAAACGATGTTATAAATTTCGGCATGGATTTGGAGAGAACGACAATCACAAGACGATAAAGCCTTTTCGGTCACCATGTTCGGTCACTTTTCGGAAAGTTAAAACATTATACGAGGTACTCGATTTCACTCATAATGCAATCAAGAAGATCGATACAGAATATAATACCAATAGATATAGTGGAAACAAGCAAAATAAGATGGATGAACTGAGAAATGGAAATCTAGCAATCATAAGATATAATATTCATATAAACCCAACGAAAGACACGAAAATGGAGTTAGTATAATTATTAATCAAGACACTGTCAGAGATCTTAAAACCTTTGTACCTATATTGGAAAGAATGCTACTCCTTTAGCTTAATACCTACTTAATTACAACTAACATTATTCAGGTATATGCCACTACACGATAGTCACAATGTACATAGGAAAGTTGAAAAACTCACAGGTGGACTAAGACGGAGACAGAGAGGAAATCTAACTGATTCTAACGGAAACATCATCTTAGACAAACAGAGTAAAATTAGAACGTGGAAAGGATATCTAGAAAAACTGTTTGAAGACCAAAGAGATAACACCTTTGAGTTAGAAGAAGAGGTAAATGATGGACCAAGAAGATTACAGCAGGAAGTTTATTCTGCCATAACACAGCTAAAGGATGGCAAAGCCGCAGGTCTCGATAATAAACAAGCAGAACTACTTAAACTGATGGACAAAGAATCAATAGAAATAATCACAAAGATATTCAACAACATATACAACTCTGGAGAAATACCAACAGAATGGCTGAAGTCTGAGTTTATTGCACTTCCAAAAAAACCAGGAAACAAAAAAATACGAAGAATACCGTACGATAAGCCTGATGAGTCATCTCCTAAAATTGTTCCTAAAGGTAATGCATACGAGAATTTACAAGCTATGTGAATGTCAAATTTCGCCCAACCAGTTCGGGTTCATAACTGCTGTTGGTACGAGAGAGGCTTTGTTCTTAATACAAGTCTTATTCCAGAGATGCAGAGACGTCAATTGCGGCGTATGCGCATGTCTGGATGATTACGAGAAGGCGTTTGATCGAGTACAACACGCCAATATGATGCAAATACCAAAAGAAGCAGGAATTAACAACCAAGATCTAAAAATAATTAAAAACCTTTACTGGAATCAGACTGAAAACTTCAGAGTTGACCGTGAACACACCGAATATGTAAAAATCATACCGTGGAGTGAGGCAGGGCTGCATTTTGTCCCCCCTAATGTTCAATATTTACTCTGAAAAAACATTTATAGAAGCTTTGCACGAAACTGAAAAAGGTATTCTACTAAGCGGGTACCGGCTAAGTAACATCAGGTATGCAGATGACACCGTAATATTTGCGGACAACCTAGAAGACCTACAAGTCCTCATGAACAAAATCACGTATAATAGCCAACAATATGGACTAAATATAAACGTAAAGAAAACAAAGCTTATAATCATCAGCAAGAAAAAGAAGGTCAACTCTATATCAACCAAACCCCCGTAGAAAGAGTGAGGCACTACAACTACCTCGGAACCATAATAAATGAAGAGTGAACCAACAACCAAGAGATAAGAGCGCACATCGGAAAAGCTAGATCAATCTTCACCCGTATGGGCGCGTTTTTCACGAGCCACAACCTTTCTCTTGGTATAAAAGTAAGAATGTTGAGATGTTACGTTTTCTCTGTCCTTTTTTATGGTGTTGAATCATGGACCTTGAGCGAGGACAGGTGCCGAAAGTTGGAAGCATTTGAGATGTGGCTATATCGGAAAATTCTTAAAATCCCGTGGACTGATCGGTTTGCAAATGAGGAGGTCCTTACAAGAATGGGGAAGAGCCGAGAGGTCCTGACCACCATCAAATCTCGAAAGTCGGAATACTTTGGACACATTATGCGAAATGAATCCAGATATGCCCTCCTACAAACCATCCTGTAAGGAAAAATATTTGGAAAGCGAGGTCCATGAAGAAAAAGAATATCCTCGTTAAAAAACCTCAGAACCTAGTTCAACACAACATCTTCTTCTCCTTCTTCTTCTTCTTTTTGTATAGACATGAGTCTGTCTGTTTTTTCAATGTGCCTCTAGTAAGTTGTGATTCCATGGTTTTCGTGGTCTTCCCACTGATCGTCTTCCTATTGGGGAACCGTCTCTCGCTGTCCTGACTACTCTATTTCTTGTCATTCGGCTTATGTGGTCATTCCATTCTATTCTTCTGTTTCTTACCTAGTTATTAATGTTATCCACCTTGCATCTCCGTCGTATATCTGTACTTCTAGCTCTGTTCAACAAAACATCTGTGCAGCTTTTCCGCGTTGCTGCAGATAAGGTGAAGATTGTCATGATGATCGATAACATTCGTCACGGATAGGCACATCAAGAAGAAGAAGAAGATGCCACTACAGCTGTCAAACTAGACCACATACGTGAATCATTCGGTAATGAGTTATCTAACTTCTTTAAAAACCTTATCAAATAGGATATAACTTTGATAGTAGACAACAGGGAGAATTCATAGGACAGTGGACTTATAGAATGAAATAAGCGAGGAGACTGACTGGGTAAATTTATAACAGCATAGAAGTTTGGAATTACTAACACTTACTTCAAACTCACATTTAGAAGATTATACACATGGAAATAATCTTAAGATATTTCAGCATAGTGAGAAATCAAACACAGATTTGACATATTTGATATAATATCAGAAGACATACATAGAAGCCAATATGAAGTTAGATCATAACCTGCTGATTGGAAAAAATTTGGCTCATGATAAAGAAGGTTCAACGTAGTGTCAACCCAAAATACGAGATCAAGCTACATACTTAAAAACCAACAACATAGAACAGAGTGTAAATCAGTATACACAGAACAACTGGAACACTGTTATTACAATCGAGACCACCCATTATTAGGTGTGGAGAAGCGACTAGATACATGAAAAAAATATTTGGAAGTAACCACATAAAACAGAGTGTAAACAGGTATACCAACCAATTGGAATACTGTTAAATCAACACATATAACATAGAAAAGACTGTAAAACCGTATAGACAGAACAATCTAAATATGGTTATTCAAGCGGATGTAAAGAGTAAAGAACAGGGAGCTTAAAAATTGGCATAGAGTTTCGCAAGGCATATAAGAAAAATTTTTTAAACCAACAAAAACGAAAAATGACGTTTCTCAAAACGAAAACGAAATCATCCTGCTGTAACCACAACTTAAACGTAAAAGTACGTTAAAGAATGATCAAATGATATATTTGGTCAGTGTTGTTAGATATGTTGGCACCGAAACCTGGACTCTGAAGACTGATACGGTCAATCGTTTAAATTATTTGAGATATGGTTGCATAGAAGAATGTTTTTTATACCCTGGATAGCGATGCAGACCAACGTCGCTGTGTTAAATGTAGCAAATGCCGTGCGTGATTTACTTAAAGCTGTTAAAATGAGAAAAAAGCCATACCTAAGGTTCTACTTTATACCTCTTCTTAGAGCAGAAAACTACAGTGTCCTTCAGCTTATCAAGAAAGGTAAAATCGAGGGCCGCAGAGGAATTGGAAGAAAGCAGACTTTATGGCTCAAGGACAATCGCGATTGGATAGATATAACCTTTACGATTGGACAGGAGTGAACAACTCGTGTAGGGGGACATAATAATATGGCACTGACAGAAAAAGAAAGATTTGGAGGGGCAGATATTGAACAATTAGGTAATTTTTCATTTAGAGCGAATTGATAAAAATTAAACGTCTAGAAATTAGAATGTTTATGAATAATGAACAATAATTTACACTTTTATACGTCTCCCATCCCACATTTGGAATAAAAAGAATGCGTCAAATAATTGCTAATTTTTTGTTAAATAGAGAACACTGCAATATTTACTCCCTCTTTTGTAAGTGATTTGTACGGATTTCCCCATTGCAAGATTTTCTTTATAAGGCGAGAGAGCAAGAATAAATTTATTTCATTTAAATTATATTTATGTATGTGTTGCACATTAAAAAACTAAAGACTAGATAAACAAAATGCAAGACTCTATAAAGGACATACAATCTGTGGTTTCCACTGTACCTTTGCACATCGTCACCATTTGCATTATAGGAAATAAACCAAAATATGTGGGCCAAACGTATGTCCGTCTTAACCTAAGAAATCGAACACTGCCGAAACAAAAGTTGCAATTGTCAATATTATTAGTACATAAATCAATCACGGAACATCGTTCTATGGCTGTCTTTGTTCAATGCATGGTATTGTGTATTAGTACGGGATCCGAATATAGGTCGATCTGTACCGATCTGTTTGCCAGATGAAACATTGTTTTTATTAAATTTCATACATAGACAAATCTTTCTAGCATGGGTTGCCTATCAAAATCGTGTCATAGCTATCCTAAAAGGGGGACCGTAGGGATTGAAATCAATATTTCAAGCACTTCTTTTTTGAAAATATGGTAGAATTATTTTATTTTTAAATTAAATAGGCATATGCAGTACAAATCATAGATTATTCAAGAAACAATTAAAAAAAAATATTAAAAAATAAGCCAACGGTGGCAAATTTTTAAAGACACCTTAAAAAACAATGAATTTTGCGGTGGACATCATAACTTATCATTGAATCATGGTAAACAAAAAATTCTAAAAGATTTTACTAGCTTATGAGTTTTTCGAGGTAACGCCACTGTCGAGTTTCTTTAGTTTTTTTAAATTTTGACTTTTTGATATCATTCAGAAGTCAAAACAACGATTTTTTTCACAAAGAAGGGCGAAAATCAACATATTTATTATTGTTAAACAAAAAAATAAACATAAAATGAAAAATATCTCGACAGTGTTACCTCAAGGAATGTTTAAAAAATATATATAAAAAATTCCAGGTGGGTAGGTCAAGTAGATTTGAGTTACAATGTCTACAGCCTTTAGAAAAAGAAGTTTTGAGAAAAACGTGTTTAAAGATTGTCAACTTTTATTTTCAATTTTTTTTTGTCTGTCAAATCGTAAAGTAATGCACAACGGAATATGTTCTTTAATCGCGGAGTAATTTACCAACAAAAATGAGAACAGCTGTTGACCGTTTCTCGTAGGAAATTAGGGAGATTGTGTTGAATATCCCTACCTTCGACTCGCTTTGCAGCAGGTTCGCGCCAGCACGCTTAAACGTAGTGAACAACGGTCAAAAGCTGTTCTAATTTTCTTTTGTAAATTACTACGCGATTCAAAAAGATATAATGTGTGCATCATTTTACGATTTGGCAGACAAAAATGAAATTGAAAATAAATGTTGACAATACTTTAAACGCTTTTTCCTCAAAAATGCTTTTTTTCAAAGGTTGTAGACATTATAACTCAAAAACTACTTGACCGACCAACCTGAAATTATGTATATATTTTCTTTAGACATTTCTTGAGGTAACACTGTCGAGATATGTTTTGTTTTATGCTTATCTTTTGTTTAACAATAATAAATATGTTGATTTTCACCCTTTTTTTTTTAAATTCGTTTTTTTTTATTTCCGAGTGATATGAAAAAATCAAAAGTCGATAAAACTAAAAAATCCCGACAGCGTTACGTCGAAAAAGTCATAATCTAATAAAATATTTTTGAATTTTTTGTTTTCCATGAGCTAATGACGAGTTCTGACTTCCACCGCATAATTCATTATATTTTGAGAAGTCTTAAAAAATTTGCCACCGTTGGCTTATTTTTCAATATTTTCCTTTGAACTTTTTTCATGAATAATCTATGAATTGTACTTAATATGCCTATTGAATTTAAAAATAAAATAATTTTTCCATACTTTCAAAAAAATGTGCTTGAAATATTGATTTCAACTCCTACGGACCCCTTATGGATAGCTGTGACCCGATTTTAATAGGCAACCAATGCTAGAAATATTTGTCTATGTATGAAATTTAATAAAAAAAAAAGAATGTGTCTGTACTTTATACGCACGTAAGAAGTTACACTTCTATTATAATATTATTTCAACGAAATAAATATACCTACTTAACAGTTACAATACAAAAAATTAACAATAATTACCAAAAATGAACCAAAACTTAACAATGCCGAATATTAAAAAAAAAAGAAAAAAGTATGAATTGTCCGGGATTTGAACCCGCAATCTCGCGATTTTTTGATCTCTGGTCCAATGCTCTACCAACAAGGCCATCAAGCCGCATGCTACTTACCTTTCAGATACACATAATTATACATCACGGTGACAAGTGAAATATAAAAATAGATGTTTTATTATTTTACGCCCAAGGAAGACAAATCCAAAGACACAAAATTATAATAAAAAACCTTTTAAACCACCTTTTTCAAATTGCGCAAGTTGTATTATTAATATTAATGTTAATAAATGAAATATAAATATTTTGACGTTTCACAATTTGACAATTCACTTTTAACTGCAGTGCCTTAAAAATTTTAAAGCACTAGTGCCTTAAAGTAGCATTTTTAACGCTCCTATGGAGTCCTAAAAATTGCATTTTTAACACGTTTGTAGAAAAATATATTTAAAAATACTAATATATTCTTTCCACACCATTTCTGGACTGATACATACATAAATTAAAACATTTTGAAGTATAACTTCAAAAATATAATATGAAAACTACTTAAAAGGGCAGTATAACTATTAACTAACCTTTTTTTTGTTGTTTCTCTTCCCACAAATTTTAAAACGTAACAACCATACATAACCAAACCGTCAACCGTCCAAACCACAGCTGAGCTACAGCTGCCATATTGGATAATTTTTGACATGTCATTTGAACATCCAATCAGAACAAAGTTATAATGCGCATGCGCCCGGAACGTAGGTTTTAACATATAAAAATTCACCCTCATATCGCGCGTATAGAAGTATAACTTCAAAAAAATGGTTCATCCGGCAAGCAGATGGTTACAGATCGACCTATATTCGGATCTTAGACTATTCGCGGTGTGCAAGTACTTGGAAGGGAAACGAGAAACGACCGTGCACGAGTCGCGGAGAAATATTGCAACTATCTTAAATAATTCATATTGTCAATTGAAATTGTCAAATTGACGTATATTTCATACCTTTTGTCATTGAAGCAAAAAAATTATATATGCTCCACAATATTGATATGATATGCAATTATTATATAAAGGTAAATGTAATTAATTGTATTTTGCTTGCAGTACTGCATTTTAATAACTAATTTTATTTCCTGCATCTTATTTTTTCTTCTTATTATTTTTTTTGGACTATGGCCTTGACAATTATCCAGCAACCAGGACTAATATAATTGGCCAATATAATTAAAAGTGCGAATAAAAGTACACAGCGTAGAAATAGAGGTCGCTTTGCCGAACTTGCACGGTCCCAATAGGACAGGCGGCTTAATTATTCGTTTCAGATTCTGTTAGTAGGAAAAAGACCTACCTAATATTAAAATAATACGTAGACAATATCATACTTGTGCAAAGATGGAGTGGAAGAACTGCAATTGAGCAATATTATTGAGAGCAGAGACAACATTTTCAACGAATAACCAAATCACAGTAATTGATTCGAGATAAAACATAATTAAAGACATAGTTATTTAATAATTGTTTTGTTTCCTAGTGAGGAAACGTTTCAAAATGTTTCGCATAAGCTTAAATTAGTGCCCCATTCAACGGCCGAAATAAAATGTGAAAATGATTGTAACATATTTCATTAGAGAATAGTTTGATATGGTATGAATAATTGCTTTTAGATCCAAATCTAATTATGTCGGTGTGTGGTAATTTTTCTTACGTATGTGAGAATCAGTTAAGGAAAGTACTAGATTCATTTAAAATTATAGACAAAACAGTGATTTTTATATTATAAATCAAATTTGAGTTTTATTTTCGGTAGTGTTAACCAAAAATTGGATTATGTACATAAAAACAGTATACTATCAATTACTTGTCACAATATCAAATAAGGATGATTTGTAGGAATACACAATCAATTCTTCTTCTTCCAGTATCATGTCCAAATTTTAGGTGTAGGTTTACCTTGACGATTTGCGGATACTGTTCTCAATCTGGAGCGGCATGTAATAATTCATCTGCTGATGATTGTAATTTTAGTAACATCAATTATTCTAAGCTCATCCCATATAAATAATAGTACATTGTGGACCTAGTAGGAAAAGCTTAACATTCTCGGACGATGTAAAGATTGCCGTCGAAGCGTAAGTCAAGACAAGGCAATACAGAGTCCGGGAATGTGGCTTTTCCTTCAAGGTATACATACTATTTTTCTGAACATCGAACATTTAAGTTATATTAAAATAAACATGTTAAAATTTTCAAATAGACATATTATTATTTTGACTCAAATATTCGTGATGTTACCAAATACAGGTTTTATAACTATAGAAACAAAAATATTTAATTGTCAAATGTGAGGCATTTGCTAATTTTTGGAAGTATTTTTGGTGATTTCTCGTATTCTCTGTGATTGCAATCATTTTAAAAAGCAAAATTATCTGATTTAATAATGAGTGATGATGTGTATTCGATTCCTGGTAGCCTTCCAGAACTGATGGAAGTAGTGAATAATGCTTCATTAGATTTATTGCCAACAAATGATCTAAGGAAAAAATATTTCCTTACAGTAAAGAAATAACATTTCCGTAGAGTTATTATTGGTTTCCAGGCGACGGCTAAGTATAAGTAAATATCAAACGTTTCTTTCAAAAATGTTGTCAAAAGGTCTAAATTCCTGACCTATTTTCGGAAAATTTTTTAAGAGGATGGGTACGTAGTTTCTGCTCCAATGCTGTTCAAATGGGATTCTTTTTTTTTTTCGAAACCTGAGAAAACTAATAAATATTTTTGAAAAATTTAAACGCAGAATGAAAGATTACGTTATTATCGAGGGCCGAAAGTCCCTGAGAACTTCTATAATTTCTATTTAATAAGTTACAGTGGTGAAAAACCAAGAAAACATTTAGTGTGATTTTAATTTCAAATATCTCATTCAAAATAAACTTTTTATTTATTCTAAGGGACTTTTGGCTCTAGGTAATAATTTAGTCTTTCATTCTGAGTTTAAATTTTTAAAACATATTTATTGTTTTTTTCAGGATTCGAAAAAAATGAACACAATGTCCATGGTAATATTTTCCAAATCTATGTTTGTCATACAACGCACTCAGTCGAATAGAATATTGTCAGCATATTGTCAGTCAGACAGTGGCAATTTTAAATATTTGACATGTCATCGGGAACATTTTGAGTTGTTGATTAAAGAATATTTTAATGTATTTTTGATAAATAATTGATTGAAGACGTGAACTTAATAAAAAGTTATTTACTGTTTATTATTTATGGAAGATCTAAGCAGAGAATACACTAGGATATATAAAGAGATCCAAGTATTTTGTTGTTAAAGATGTTCAAAATTGTAAGCGTTTCATAGTAACAATAATATATGATTAAAACATCACTTTATCACGTTACCTCTTTTCTCGATTGATTGTTAGTTTTTGTTGTACAGTAGACAAATTATTACAATCACAGAATTAAACTGTTCAAAACCAAAATTTTATTGTAATTTATTTATGTAAGTACAAATTAGTATAATTAAACACACAGTTGTTATAAATATTTGACGGTTGAAAGTCATCATTTTATGATTTTTAAAACATTAATTTTCATTAATGTCATTGAATGTATTTTTTCGTAGCAACGAAGGGCATCTGACGACGGGATATTATCAAAAATTATCAGCTTAATTTTTATTTCTGAGCTTTCTATTGGTCAGAATCTCCTATGAATGAAATAATCATATTAATTAACCGAATTAATAATTAAGGCAATTAATTATAGAAGTTACAGTTATCCAAAAATATTCAAAAGCCATCTTAAAATTAATGATGACATTGTCAAGTAAAGTTTACATATCCATACCAGTGAGAATTTTACTACACGTAATTTGCCGTGTAAAGACAGAAAAAGTAGGGATAGCCGTAAAATATTTTCGAATTATGTACCGATGGCCACAACATTAGACAGGCCACAACAAAACAGTTTTAGAACACGCTCAATAAATATTATTTATTTAACGATAAAAACTTCTTAAGTATTTATCTCACCGCTGTATTATTTTCTTATTTTCTTAAAGGTTATCTTAAATCTTTGTAAATGCCGTTTATTAAATTAATTGGAATATTCAATTTTAAAAAACCTTAAATAAAATTTTGCTTGGGGCAATACTATAACCCATTGTTGTTAATTTCACCTTTGGGTATAAATTAAATGGAAATCATATTTGAACTTAGTAATACTACTTATTATATAGACAGATATTAGCAAATCAACATTATACAAATTTAATGTGCTTCATGACTAAGAGTTGATTAAAGATTTACACAACATGAAGAGCTTTTTTTATTTAAGGAAACCATCGCTGGAGTTCTCGAGCCATTTTCTTGCTATTAGCTTTTTAATAAGTATATTTTTGTGAACAGACAATACGCTGGGTTTAAAAAAAATTAATAAAAATTTAAAATATTTTCACCAATAAAAATAGAAGCCTTATTGTGTGCGGATGACATAGTCCTTATAGCAGATTCCGTGACAAAAATGCAAAAACTTATAAATATATGGACAGGAGAAATAGAGAAATTAAAAATGGAAATAAACATCGAGAAAAGTAAAATAATGGTCATCGGCGAAAAGGAAGAAAGTGAAGTAAATATAAAATGCAAAACTACTCAAGTGGAAATAGTTACCGCATATGATTCTCTCGGAAGTATAATTACCAATGATGGGAAAATAGACCTCGAAATAACAAACAGAACTAAAAAATAAAACAAACTGTACTACGCCCTAGCGCCACTTCTAAGGAAAAAAGAATTGTCCCACGAAATAAAAATTAAAATATATAATACGATTGTGATACCGACGATACTGTATACGAGCGAAAATTGGACTTTACAGAAAAAATTAATAGTAGGATAAATGAAATTGAGATGAGACTTCTACGAGCTATAGCCGGAAAGACCAACTTGGATAGAATAAGAAATGAGGCAAAAAGAGGGATAACTGAACAAGAACCAATAATGAATAAAATAATAAAGAGACAATAAACTGGTATGGACATTTGATGAGAATCAAACCTAATATACTAAAAAGGAAAATTCACGAAACAAGGGATATTACAAAAAAGAAAAAAGGCCGACCGAGGAAAAAATGGATACAGCAAATAGTAGAATCAGGAAAAACTGAACAGAAAACGCTAGAAGAAATGAAACTAATAGCACAAGACAGAAAAGAATGGAAGACATGGATGCATATGTAGGTAAACTAAACCCAAATCCAACACCTGAAAGGGTATAAGAAAGGGGAGAAAGAAAGAAAAAAAATATTTTCAGAACATCTTTTGTAATGTAGCTTAAATTCCGCGACGTCAACTAAGGCCATTGGCATGATACGGTTGATTTCGCGTGTGATGTTTACATTATCGTGTAATGTGTCTTGTGTGTGTGTTGTGTAAATGTCTTATTAGAAAATAGCCTTTATCATGTTATTTTAAAATTAAAATTAAATTTTCGACTACTAATATACAAACGGTGTACTACATTCATTTCGCTAAACTAAACAACGAGATAAACGCACTTTAAATCTGCGATACAACATAACTTTTTGCACAATATCATTTCGTCTGATACATTTGATCCAAAAGATGGCATAACCCAGACATCCAAAGGGAAAGTTATCTTCCAACACCAAATTGTTCTATAGGGTCCACATAATGTTCAGAAAAAGTCACACCATTTTGAGCGTCGGGTTTGGGGGCAGAGGGGGGAGAAATAGGTAAATTCGTAGTTTTTTACCTTTTTCGTTAATATTTCTAAAACTATGCGGTTTATCATGAACAACCTTCTATACAAAAATGTTCTACATTAAATTTTATTTAAAAAAGGTCCTCTGCATAATCCTTCTAAAATGAACGGTTTCATAGTTATGGAGGTAGTATAATATAATTGGTTCAAAAAAAGGCCTAACCCAAAACATCCAAAATAAAAGTATTCTTCCACCAAAATGTTCACACCAAATTGTTCTATATGGTCCAAATATTGTTAAGTAAAATGTTGAAACCATAATAATTGTGCCAGTTCTCATATTTATGTCATTGCATCGCAAATTTCATTTGAAGAAATTTGCAATACATTTTTGGAAATTTTTATGGTTTTATAGTTATTTATGATATTTTTAAAAGTACACGTTTAAGGCACGCATGTGAAAGTTTGCAGAAGTCGCTTCGTTCATTCTGCAATTCACATGAGTGCCTTAAAAATGTACTTTTTAACACGAATATCAAACAATATTTTTTCTACAAACGTAATTACAGGACAATATCTACAAAAACTTTTACTTGAACTGGACTGACATTCCATTTTTATATTTTTTTGACATTACATCAAAATTGCCTATACGGTCAATACGAACTGCAGTGCCATAAAAATTTTAAAGCACTAGTGCCTTAAAGTAGCATTTTTAACGCTCGTATGGAGTGCTAAAAATTGCATTTTTACCACGGTTGTAAAAAAATTATATATCTACTTATTATGGTAAAAATGATGTAGCCTCGCAGATTCAAAATGCGTTTATCTCGAAAAGTGTTGAGTTTAGTGAGATGAATGTAGTACACATTTTTTAAGTAAAAATATTAAGAGAATAAAAGTTTTAATTCAAAAAGTATGTAGAGGGGATAATAAAAAAATTGAACCTAATAAATGAGCGGTGAAAGGCGTATGTGGCGCCCTCAGGGTAATGCATCATTTTTGGTGGCGAATTTAGATTTCTCATCCCAAAAAACCCCGCTTACAAAATATTGTGTTTTTATCCCATGCCTGTTAGGAAAAACGCAAGAATAAATAGAATAAAAGTTTAATTTTTATATTTTACATTACTGTATTTCCTATTAAGGTAAGTTAGCCTAAATCAATCTCAGAAATCTAAGGTTAAGCTATGGCCCATTATTTACCAAACACCCGGTAGAGATCAAAGTATCAAAATATAGCATATTTGTTCCATCTTATAAAACCGATTATATTTAATCATTAAATAAATAATATTGCTGAGTTTTTCTTTTTTAATACAAAATCAATATTTTTAGGAACTCTTTTGAGTTGTGTTGAGTTGCTTTTTGAGTTTGGCTATCTTAAACGACGCGACGTGTGTTCGCTAAATCAGCTCTGTATCTGAGATCCAAAATCGTCCCATAGATCCAGGGTCAATAACTCTATGGGGTGGTTTTTGAGCTGGTGGTGAAATCGGTTTCATATTTCTTTGAGAAATATGACGATTATGAGAATCAACGAAGAACACTGTAGGTCTAAGATTGTCAACTTTTGACCATTTTTGGAATTTTGACCTGAATAGAGAACTTGCACACTTTTTTATTAGATAATAATGTTCAGTTTTGTTTAAACATGAAATTTCCAAAATATCACGCTTCAAAAACTCATAACAACTTTAAAATATTCTGAGTAGCTTTGCCTGTATTCGATTATGGAAGTAGATGTATTGGATGCTATCGAAGGCCTTTGTTAGGTCTATAAAACATAGATATGCTGGTTTATTGTACTTTGTGGTGGTTTCTGTGGTTTGTCTCAGTACAAATACGGCGTCTACGCAGGATCTTTCGGCGTAGGCGCCGGTCATACGGCGTAGGCGCCGGTAATACGGCGTCTATGCTTTATATTCCACTTATACAAATTAAATAAAATAAGTTAGGGTATATTACTTTAAAATTAAGTATTTTCTATGGGAAGTAAGCCACAATTTTACTAAAAAATGAATTAATTGACGTTTCGAAGCCCAAATCGGGTTTCGTTGTCAAAATACAAAATACTATTAAAATAAACAAAAATGTTGTTGCTAAGTAAAAAAAATTCTTCTATATAATTTATTTAATCTGACTGATTTATATTTTGTATTTTGACAACGAAACCCGATTTGGGCTTCGAAACGTTAATAAATTCATTTTTTAGCAAAATTGTGGCTTACTTCCCATAGAAAATACTTAATTATAAAAATGCCACAAGGAAATAGCTTCAGAGCAACAATATTTCTTTAAATTTACATTAGTATTTCTACGCGTATATAATAAAATATGTCTAGTGGCTGTAATTCCAGTGTACTCAGCTAAACGATTCTAAAAAGGAACACAACTACGACTTAATATTTCATGTGTTAGTATCATGTGACGTCACGTGCTATGACGCGAATGACCTCAAAGGGCATATTATATTGTACGGAATGTATACGTAACTATATCACAAGGAAAAAGTTGTTACCTAAACTCTGCCATATAAGGTTCTACCTACAATTTTCAAACAAATATGGTTGATGTTATGTGATGCCAGGGGTTAATCTGGAAATATTTTTAATATCCTTCAAAATCAGAAAACCTAATATAACCCCAACTGTTTAAAATCAATTTCAAAAGGGTTTTTACCGGTACATTTTGGTGGCTTCAGCAAATAAATTTTGGTGCTTAAAGCATGTAAACCTGTGATAACACTGATGATGGAATGTTGATTCAGAAAACGTTTTGTTCTGATACAGCCCTTTTTAGGGATTTTAAATGCATATACCTTTTACAAAATAAGGTTTTTATTTTTTGTATACGTAACTGTTCCCAATTAAGCAGATCTCTATTAATAATTATTAAAATTGATGCGTTATTTAGATCTTCTTCTTCTTCTTCTTCTTCTTCTTCTTCTTCTTCTTCTTCTTCTTCTTCTTCTTCTTCTTATTGCGCCGTCTCCGTTCAAAGGTTGGCGATCCAAATGACAACTGTAGCTTTCGAAACTGCTGCACGAAAAATTTCTGCGGATGAGATGGTCGAACCATCTTCTCATGTCCTTCAGCCATGAGTTCTGACGTCTTCCTACTGATCTTTTGCCCCGTACTTTACCTTCCAATATGATTTGAAGTAGTTCATATCTTTCCCTTCTCAACACATGGCCCAACTATTGTATTTTCCTTTCTTGGATTATAGGTCTGGATCCCGCGTATGAAAAAAAAGTTGATTAATAGCAAGCTGAAAATTTGTTAATAGCTTAAGGGTGTCTAGTCGGACAAACTTTGATATATGGGAACACTGGAACAGGGGAAGTTTTAATTGTGGAACAGGTTAAAAATTTGGAACGGTCAGACCACGAAAACTGCACATGTATTTTGTCCGACAGAACAGACTTAAACTCTCCGAACAGAGATTAAACTCTCTTGCAAAAATCAGACTGCTATTTATCACCAAATGGGCGTTTTAATGAGTGGAACATGTAGAATATGTCAAATGACAGGAATTATGACAGGTGATAAATAGCAGTCTGATTTTTGCATGAGAGTTTAATTTCTATTCGGAGAGTTTAAGTCTATTCTGTCGGACAAAATAAATGTGCCGTTTTCGTGGTCTGACCATTCCAAATTTAACCTGTTCCACAATTAAAACTGTCCCTGTTCCAGTGTTCCATATATCAAAGTTTATTCGACTAGACACCCTTAAGCTATTAACAAATTTTCAGCTTGCTATTCATCAACTTTTTTTTTATACGCGGGATCCAGACCTATTATCCTTAGTAGAATCTTTATATCCATTTAGATCTCCTAAAACTATAATTTTTGGTACTTTGGTATCCATTTTTAAATCGACTCGTCAACTAATGGTCAACAATGGATTTAGTTTGGGTCACCTTCTGAATACATTGCAGGTAATCTTTAAACAAGGATTCACTTAAAAATTAACATATATTAAGCAAGTACTTGTACGTTATTGCAAAAAACTTTTATATAAACGCACATATATACAAATCATTCGCAATACACTGAAGCAATTTTACTGATTATTCTAATTCCCATAAGTGTGCACAAAATAAGATATTTAGATGCAACTAGAAAAATTAAGTCCGTATGTTTCTTGCATTTCATCACAATAATTATGAGAACATCAAAGGTAGTAATTAAATGAATTAACAGTTATATTTACTTTACATCACAGTTGGCATAAACTTGCACTATTCTAAAATGGTGAATTTCAAAATTGTTTTTAGTTATCTGCTTGGAATATATAGTCGAAGATCGATTTCGTGCACTCATTAGTGAGTTTTTGAAACTTATTTTAGTTTCAAAACTAAAGAATTTTCACTTGAATGTATGGTTTTCAGATGTTACAATTGATTTTACACTTATATGCCTGTTGTGATATTTACATTTATAATATGTTGTATTTTATATTCTTGAAAAGTGTGAAGTGAAAGACGGAAAGAGTGGAAGGAGTATTTCAGCGACCTACTGACAGCAAAAAGAAAGGAATTCGAAACATCAGAACCATCACAGGACACAGTAGGAGTAACAGGATCTCCAATGTAGTCCAGAGTAATAAGGATTTACTCGGGACATTCAAAGATCCAGTAGCTGAGAACTTTTTTAGTTATTGTAGACCTATAGGAAGAAAACCTATCTGTTTTCTGCCTAGAGTTCACGTCCGTTTTTTAATTATTAACAATTTAGTGCAAAAATCGCCTTTTTTAGATTTTTTGCACTCCATTCAAAAGCTAAATAGTTGATATAAAATTACAAAATTCAGTTTTTTATAATACTGAAAAACCTTCAAAATCCGATTTTTGAAAGTTAAAAAGTTAATTTGTTGCTACGCAAACTGCAAAATAAGTGAAAATCGTTATTTGTTAATACCTCTTACTAAAACTACCTTAGAACTTTAGTGTTTCACCCAAAGTTGGGTATTGGCGTACTTAACAAACCTTCAAAATTTGAGACCGATCCATTAATTAGTTTAAGAGATATTCTATTTGTTTATCCCAGAGACCGTTATTTTGCAATAAGATAAGACAGAAAATAATGAAGATATGGCAATTATAAATATATCAAATAAAAGTAGAAGAGTGATAGTATCAAAATGTGTTAAAAAAAGATAAAAAAATAATTAATATAGTCAAAAATCCTAATGCCAAATTTTTGAAATTATGTAGTTTATAAACATTTAGAATAACTTTAAAAATGTCCGTAGAAACAATATTTTTATAATCAAGTATATTCAAATGGGAAATAAGCCACAATTTTACCTAAAAATGATTTTATTAACGTTTCGACGCCCAAGTCGGGTGTCGTTGTCAAAATACAAAATAATACTAAATAAACAAAATGTTGTTGCTTAGTAAAAAATTCTTCTAATAATTTATTTAATCTGACTCATTTATATCGGCAATTCAGACACGTATTATACATTTTAAAGTAGACGACTTTAAAATGATATTGCCAATATTGATGAGTTGCGTTCCTGGGACGACTTTACTAGAAGATAGTTCATTCGATTACATGAAATCAATCCCAACTCAAGAATATCCGCCACAAAAAATCATAGCATGTGATCTGTCTTTAAAAAGACAACTAAATGCAACGGTGGCACTGAAATTCTCGCGTTAGAGATTCCATAGTCAATCACGAGGGAAAACCAGGAAAAACCTCGTGATACTATCTCGACATCGTAAGTATTTGGGTTTACATTTAGTTTACTCTCAAAACTAATACCAAATTCTGACTTGATATTTTAAATTTTAAATAATACTAAAATACTAAATATGTACTAACTCGATATGTTACTGATTTATTAATTGTGGTATTTTCTTTCTATTGACTTCCTCCTTTAATATGGGTAACCACATCCTACTGCATTATGTTACCCATATTAAAGGAGGAAGTCAATAGAAAGAAAATACCACAATTAGTAAATCAGTAACATATCGAGTTAGTACATATTTAGTATTTTAGTATTATTTAAAATTTAAAATATCAAGTCAGAATTTGGTATTAGTTTTGAGATTAAACTAAATGTAAACCCAAATACTTACGATGTCAAGATAGTATCACGAGGTTTTTCCTGGTTTTCCCTCGTGATTTACTATGGAATCTCTAACGCGAGAATTTCAGTGCCACCGTTGCATTTAGTTGTCTTTTTAAAGACAGATCACATGCTATGATTTTTTGTGGCGGATATTCTTGAGTTGGGATTGATTTCATGTAATCGAATGAACTATCTTTTAGTAAAGTCGTCCCAGGAACGCAACTCATCAATATTGGCAATATCATTTTAAAGTCGTCTACTTTAAAATGTATAATACGTGTCTGAATTGCCGATATAAATGAGTCAGATTAAATAAATTATTAGAAGAATTTTTTACTAAGCAACAACATTTTGTTTATTTAGTATTATTTTGTATTTTGACAACGACACCCGACTTGGGCGTCGAAACGTTAATAAAATCATTTTTAGGTAAAATTGTGGCTTATTTCCCATTTGAATATACTTGATTATAAAAATGCCACAAGAAAATAGCTTCAGAACAATATTTTTATATATTCGAAAAGATAGTATTTTAACACGAATTTTCAAATAAAAAAATTTAGCCTGGGTTCATTTGGGACAAAGTTAGCCATATATGTTTTTTTTTAATTCACAGCTAATTTGTTTATAATAATTAATGAATCTCATTAATGCCATCTTAAAGACTGGGATTTGTATTTTTTCTTAAAAAAATTCCACAAACATTGTGTCTTCACAGCACCCTCTACGATTTTTCAAAAATGTAGTTCAAACTATTACTGGGGGGAACCCACTGTATTAAAATACCGAAAAAGCAATTTCAAACGAATATAATTTTCTGTATCTCCGGATCAACTCAATGGATTTTTGATATATTTTTTTAATTTGTATGTAATTTCTACGTTCATTACAAATATGCAATTTGTTTATAAATTTCTTAATTAATAAATCGTCCAATTTGTTTAAACAATTCTTGAAAAAATATTTTTTTACACAAATGTATTGTTTCACCATAATATCATTAATGATCAAAGAAAAAGTTAAAGTACATTTTAAAAAATTAATGATGTTTATTAGATAATTATTTATTGAAGATAATAATTTATTAATTAAAGTATACCTTAACTTTTTCTATGATTTATAATGATAGTATGATTAAAATCATGGATTTTTGGGAAAAATTATTTCTTCAAAAATGGTTTAAACAAATTAGACTGTTTATTTATTAATAAATGTCTAGACAAATTGCATATTTGTAATTTACAGAAAAATTACATACAAATTAAAAAAAGAACGATCAAAATATATTCAGTACATCCCGAGATATATAAAATGATAGAAGTTTTAAGTTGTCTTTTTTAGTTCTTGAACTCGTGCATTTGTCGGCTCCCAGCCCCCCTTCATTTACCACGACTAGTCTTCAAATGAACTACATTTTTAAAAATTTGTGTAAAATACCAGATTTTAGAAGATATAAAATGATTTTTTCTACGGACAATATTTTTAAAGTTATTCTAAAGATTTATAAACTACAAAATTTCACAAATTTTTCATTAGGATTTTTGACTATATTAGATAATTTTTTACCTTTTTTTAGTATATTTTGAAAGCATCAGTTTTCTACTTTCATTTGGCATACGTAGAATTGCCCTATCTTTATTATCTTCTGTCTTATGTTATTGCAAAATAAAGGTATCTGGGAAAAACAATTAGAATAACTCTTAAACTAATTACTGGATCGGTCTCAAATTTTGAGGGTTTGTTAAGTACCCCAATACCCAACTTTGGGTGAAACACTAAAGTTTTAAGGTAGTTTTAGTTAAAGTTGTTAACAAATAACGATTTTCACTTATTTTGCAGTTTGCGTAGCAACATATTAACTCTTTAAATTTCAAACATCGGAATTTTGAAGGTTTTTTATTGTTCTAAAAAATTAAATTGTGAAATTTAATGTCAACTATTTAGCTTTTGAATGTGGTGGAAAAAATCTAAAAAATCGCGATTTTTGCACTAAATTGTTAATAATTAAAAAACGGACGCGAACTCTAGACAGGAAACAGGTAGAATTTCTTCCTATAGGTCTACAATAACTAAAAAAGTAGTCAGCTACCTGGATCTTTGAGTGTCCCGTCCCGAACATAGTCTATTTCTAGCTTATTACCCTGGAGTAATAAGGCAATCCAACAATGAAAAAAAGAAAGTATGTACCGAACTAAAAAATGGTAAAGCACCAGGACCTGGGAAGATTACAGCCGAGTTGATTAAAAACGGAACTCCAAGACTTTACGAGCACATAAGAAACTACTACAAAGATGCATCGACAACAAAGAAGTCCCACAAGAATGGAAACTATAGTACTTATGTCAGCAATATACAAAAAATGAGATCGAAAACAATGTGATAACTACAGGGGTATTTGCGTTACACCAATAATCAGCAAAATATACGGAAGGATCTTAAAAAGCGAATAGAAGACGAATATATATAAGAAAATGGAGGCAGAAGGACAAACAGGGCTTAGATCCGGAAGATCTACAATTGATCATATTTTTTCAATCACACAAGACATGGAAAATAAAACAGCGGTTAACCAAGAGATTCATTTCGTATATATTGATCTAAAAAAGGCATACGACAGTGTACCTTTAGTAAAGTTATGGGAGGCAATGGAGAATATAAATATAAACATAGAAATCATAAAAATAATAAAAAAAAATTTATAACAACACGACCACGAAAATTAAACAAGGAAACGAAAATTTAAAAAGCGAATAGAAGACGAATATATATAAGAAAATGGAGGCAGAAGGACAAACAGGGCTTAGATCCGGAAGATCTACAATCGATCATATTTTTTTCAATCACACAAGACATGGAAAATAAAACAGCGGTTAACCAAGAGATTCATTTCGTATATATTGATCTAAAAAAGGCATACGACAGTGTACCTTTGGTAAAGTTATGGGAGGCAATGGAGAATATAAATATAAACATAGAAATCATAAAAATAATAAAAAAAAATTTATAACAACACGACCACGAAAATTAAACAAGGAAGCAAACTCATCGAATGATTTCTGACCAATAAAAAGCTCAAACAAAGATGCTGCCTTTCTGCAACACTTTTAAAATATATTTGGAACAAGCTCTTAAAAATTTGAAACGGAAATGCAAGAACATGGGACTCTCACTAAATGACCATACACACACTGTTTCGCAGACAACCAAATACTAATAGCACAAGACTACGATGATTTATGTTACATGACAAGAAAACTAATAGAGGAATACAGGAAATGGGGACTAGAGGTCAACACAGGAAGAACCAAATATATAAAAATATCGGCGCAACCAGCAGCACTTGATACTAGGAGGAGAAACAATCAGTAAATGTAACGAATAAAATACCTGGGTATGAAAAACACAAATGATTGAACACTGGACGGGGTCATTAAAAATCGAAATGTTCAGGGCAGGAAAGCAATTACGCTCCTAAACTCAGTACTCCGGGACAAGCAGATAAACAACCAAAACAAGACAAAGATATATAATGCCGTAGTGAAAAGCATTATAACATACAGCTGCGAAGTATGACCTATGAAGGAAAAATCAAAACGAATGTTAGAGGTCACCGAAATGGATTTCTGGAGATGAGCTGCAGGAAGATCAAGAAGAGAACAGGTCATCAATGAACCTTTTCTTTCAATTCCTTTGGTCATAGTCCACCTCCCCCACCCATACATGAGCACCGGTCTAATTACTGTTTTATTTATTCTGATCTTTGATGTTCGTATTCGGATCTTAATTTTAATAATATTGTGGAAGCGATACATACATCTGTTTGCTGTCTGAATTATGCCTTTAACCTTCCGTAATATCGTTATCTGCAGTAACTGTTGCTCCATATGTATTTGGTTTTCTTTTCATTTACCCTTAAACCAGATTTATTGGCCTCTACCTCCAATTTATTGAAAGTCTCCTTTACAGTGGTGAGTGTGTTTATTTTCAGTTGTTCATTATCTGATTCCCATAACTATAATTATTGCATTGGACGCTTCAATTGTGAGTTTTGTCATATCTGTTGTTGGCATTTTTGAGTCACAGATGAAAGTTTAGTAGATAGCTAGTAGGTTTGTTGAACGGATACAGCAGGCCTAACAACAATAATTTAAGTTATATTGGCCTGAAAAAAGAGGAGAGCTCGTCCTTCTAGAAGAAAAGGCAACTGTTTCATATATCTTACATCATTATGGTGAAGGGTATATAAATTTGTGGGTTCTAGTATTTTCGAGGAAAATTAAGAAGCGTCAAGCTAAATGAATTAGTCACTATCAAATCGCTTAAACTTTATCAAGAAGTAAGTTGGATGTCGTACATACTTTAAGCGAAAAACAAAACCATGATATATTAGCAGCAGTCACAATATGAGAGGCTGTAAGTAGGGATGGGAAAAACCTACCGGCTATAACCTAAAACCGGTTTTTTTCATCTGCAATAATCGGTTTTTCCGGTTGTTTCTTGTCCCAGTTATAACCGGTTTTTTCTTCTTAAAATAACCGGTGAAAACCGGATAAGTGGAAAAAATACTGAATTCAGAGAAAAATGGGAAAATATTTCGCCCCCCGCGCGTAAATGAGAAATTTTTAGCTGACTGAAGTCGATTTTACAACACTCATGACTGATTTCTATACATACTAATATGGACTGATATCCATTCGAATGAAGTATCGGAAACTAAAGTGCAACGTAAATGTTACCTATTGGGTATTGGCTTTAACTGAAAAAACCGAATATCGGTTTTTGGAACAACCGGTTTTTTTGACCGGTTAAAACGGGCAGGTTAAACCGTAGTTAAAAAAACCGGTATAACCGAAAACCGGTGTTTTGTCAACAACCGCCATCCCTAGCTGTAAGCCACCCTAAACTGTAACTTGTATCTGTTAGCTATATAAGAAGAAGCTTGTGCTGATCTATTATTCATTGGTAAGACCCAAGTTTGTTAGACAAATTTAAAGCAAAACTTGAATATATTTTTTGTTACCATAATATTAAGAGACGATACTAAAGAATTATTATGATGACCTTCTAATAACACTGTCGTAGCGTAGGTAACCCGTTGCATATTTATACCCATATATTTTATTTTTGAGTACCTATCATATTTGCTACACCTAAATACCATAAAAATTCTTTTGAAACATCTGGTAATATATATTTAATAAACTTTCAGTACTATAAAAATTGCAGCAACTCTAGGTCAAGCCAAAGAACGTGTATTGTTTAATTTATTAGCCATATTTTAGTAATATATTAGCAATTGCCTATGGAACGATTTTACAATTTGTCTGTTTAATTGTTACCATATTAATTTACAATGTTAAATTACCATATTATAATGCACACTAATACCGTTAACATAATACATTTTATATATAGTATTGTCATAGTCGTATATACATGTCATAATATTATTGTTATGATACGTTCGCTCTATAAATACCAGTTTATGAAATTTACCGGCTTTCGGTATTTGGATAGTCTCACAAATACTCCAGGGAAATAAGGCAAAAATATACCATGTTCGGGACACTTGAGCAGCCAGGTTGCAAATGGGTTTTTTGGGTACTTTATACCTAATACATTATACATACAAAAATGCCCGTCACAGTTCGGACGAGAAATCTAGTTATTAACGAATAAGTGTCAAAAATGGCAGTTTTTCGTTTAAATCGCTACGGGTAAAAATCGGGTAATCAATATCTTATTTATACTGTTATTTCTTTTAGTAGATGAGCCAAGGTTTAAAATGGCATTTTCTCAATTTCGGTTCGATCATTTGTTGCTTAAGAAATTGCAAAATAAAATTAAAATTTCGAAAATAAAAAACGGCTATAACTTTTGTGAAAATGACCTTAAGACTTTCATATTGTACAAAAAGTTGAGATAAACAGTCCATATAATATACAAAGAAAATTTAAGACAATTCGTCAATTAGTTTAAATTTTATTCAATTTGTTTATACGAATGAGCTTTTTCTTCGCAATATTATTGTTCAGAAAATAATAATGATATAACAATTCTGTGAAAACCACATGAAAAAAGGAAAGTCATGTTTTTAAACTATTTTAAAAAATCATTAAAAAGTCATTTTTATCATTTCGAAAACATTTTACTAAAGTAGGGTCATTTTTAGTTCATAAGCAATTTGAATAACTTTATTAATATTGACTGTACATTAAAACTACTTTGAGATTTAAAAAGCTGGTATTTTATACGAATTTTTCAAAAAACATTTTTTGTCTAGATTAATTACAGTCAAAGTTAGCCACTTTTTTATTTAATTGACAGCTACTTTGTTTATAACAATTAAGCAACCCAACTAGCGCCATTTCGAAGTAGAAGGTGTATAGTTTATGTGTAAAATTTGAGTAAACTTTAAGCTTCAACAGAGTTGTTAATAAAGCTTTAAAAATAACGTTCCAACGAAATCGATTTGTGGTCGGTGGAAATGAATTATTAAAATCCGTGCACTCAAAAAATGAAACTAATTCTTCAAACACATGTTGCGATTATTATCTCCAGAGCTTGCTGATGGATTTTGATCATAATTTTTATAAATTGTATGTACTCGTAGTCTTGTAGAGTACGTTATGTACGTAAATCCCCACCTTACATTTGAAAATGTTAGGGGGAGTTCTCCTTATCACTCAGGGATATGAAAAATAGATTACGACCGATTTTAAGACCCACCGAATATACATGTATAATTTCACAAAAATCGGTCAAGCGGTCTCGGAGGAGTATGACAACTAACACTGTGACAGGAGAATTTTATAGATGTAAATATATAGACGGCTGTTAACAAATAAGGGTTGGTGATGGAAAAGTGTAAATTAAGAGTTGTATGTATTTTTTAATCTTATATCATATAAAATTAAGATAGATAATTTTGTCCAAAAAAATAAAAAAAAATGTCAGGAGGGCAACCCCTCTTATAACTTATGGGTATGAAAAATAGATTAAAACCTATTCTCAGTCCCATAGGATATAATTGTAAAATTTCATAAAAATCCGCCAAGCCGTTTCGGAGTAGTATGGGAACTAACACTGTTACAGGAGAATTTTATGTATATTGAAGTAACTGTGAATTAAATAATAAAAGTGGCTATCTTTGACCGTAATTAACCTAGACGAAAAGTTTTTTTTTTGAAAATTTGTGTAAAAATACCAGCTTTTGAAATTCCAAGGTAAATTTGCTTTACAGTCAATATATTAACAAAGCTATTCAAATTGTTTACAAGCCAAAAATGACTCCACTTTAGTAAAATGTTTTCATAGTGACCAAAATTACTTTTTAATGATTTTCTTCAATAATTTGAAAACAAGACTACTGTTCTTTCATGTGGTTTTCACAGAATTTCTATTTAATTATTATTTTCTGAACAATAACATTACAAAAAAAAGCTCCTTGGGATAAACAAATTGAAAAAAGTTTAAACTAATTGGCGAATCATCAAAATTTTTTGTGCATTATATGGACTCCTTAACTCAACTTTTTGTGAAATATAGAAGTCGTAAAATCACTATCGCGAAAGGTATAGCAAATTTTTTATTTTCGAAATTTTAGTTTTATTTTGCAATTTTCGAAGCAACAAATGATCGGACCAAAATTAAAAAAACTGCTGTTTTAAACATTGGATAATCTTCTAAAAGAAGAACACTATAAATAAGATATTTAATTATTCTATTTTTACCTGTAGCGATTTAAACGAAAAAACTGCCATTTTTGACCCTTATTTGTTAATAACTAAAATTCTCGTCCGAACTGTGACGGGCATTCTTGTATGTATAACGTGTTAGGTATATAGTAACCAAAAAACCCATATGCAACCTGGCTGCTCAAGTGTCCCGACAAAAACCTTATTTATCTGGACTAAAATTCCGAAACTGATTGTGTGTACGAAAAATTTCAAACTTTTGAAGCTATACGTCTTTTGGCGCGTTGGGAGTAAACTTATATGTGCGCGAATTCATCAAAAGTCTTGGTCCTGAGCGCAGCCCAAACGTTATACGGGCTCTGATTGGGTAATTACAATGACCTGTCAACAATTGTTCAATATGTCGGTTATTTTATCAATACGTCAATGGTTATGGGTAAACAAATATTTTGTATATTAGTTTTTATTGTTGTGAGGACACAGACAAAAGCAAGTTTATAATTGTAGTGACTTTTTAAACAGTTTTTAATAGCAACAGGTACGTAATTGTAAATGTTTCAGTATTGTAATAAAAAATTACATAGGTAGGCACTTACCTATTTGGAAAATGTAAAATGTACCTACCTAGTAGGTAATGCTTTGATTTACATAATTTTATTAGCAACAAAATTTCTACCAATCTTCATCTAATATATTGTTTTCTTACTCTATGTTATGTTGCATTTTAATATTTTAATTCCACAAAAAATCAAACTAATTTGATTAAATTCAGAACTGTCAAACAGTAAAACGTTCAGTCGGTCTAACATGCGCGGGCTCGATTCTCAATACGTTTTTATTTTTTTTTTAATTTTTTTTATACATTTTATGATTGTAAGTATATTTTTTATAAAATTTTTTTTTAGAAAATCCGTATTTGGTTAAAATTTTTGCCAACAATAATTATTGTTCAGAAGTCATATCTTTGTGGCATTTTTCAATGTGTTTGTGTGTGTTTTATTCTTTAATTTGTTAATTGTTGGTATTGTTTTAATAAAAATTTTTGGAAAGTAGTAAGTACTAAAATTAGTTTAGTATGTAAATAAAATATAAATAAACTGTTTAAAGTACATTCAATTTCGTTGAAATCACATAATAGAAGTACAACTTCTTACGTGCATACAAAGTACACACACATTCTTTTTGTTATTATTTAACAAGAAAAAACAGGAAAAAGTGGTTGAATAAAGAAAAATAGGTTTAAGTACTTTAAACCTTGTAAAGAGCTATATGTTGTAATGTTAAGATTCGTAATTATGATGGAGTATTTTGATATTTATAAGACTGATACGAAAAACGTGACGAAGAACCACACCGTAACTTTCATTGTAAAATCAATGATGGCCAAGAAATTGTTTACAAATGCCCTTTTTTTCTGGACACATATTTTTCTCACCATAAGTTCCAAATCAGTCATACTACAACCAATTGTAGATTTTGTATTGTAGATTATACAGGGTGTTTCATTAATAATTATCCATATAGTAACTGGAGAAACCTTAGCACAAAATTCGAAGATTTAACCTAAAACTCTTAAATAAAATGTGGCTCATTAGTGAGTTACAGGGTGTTTTATCTAAAAATTTAAAAATTATTTTTGCTCAGCATTTTAAAACTATTCAACGTATAATTTTCATACTTGGTAGGAAGTAGAGGTACTGTACAAACTACTAAATTATGCTAAACCAACCTTTCTGGCTATTACCAGAGGCGTACGAAGGGGGAAAGTGAATGGTTGACCCTTTCCAAGTTCTACGCCACGGGCGGAATTGCCATTTTAGTTCAATTATTGGATTCTCCAATACTTTTTATGAAAATAATATACTCTTCATTCGTAACGATAAAGTCATTAGTTTTCGAGATATTTGAAGTTAAAAAATGAAACGACACGGTTATTTTGATTAATGTATTGTGTCGCTTCATTTTTAATTTCAAATATCTCGAAAACTAATAATTTTATCGTTCCGAATGAAGAGTATATTATTTACATAAAAAGTACTGAAAAAGCAAAAAATTACGCTAAAATAGTAATTTCGTCAGTGGCGTAGAATTTGGAAAGGGTCAATCAGGCACTATACCCTGTCGTACGCCTCTGGTAGTAGCTAAAAACGTTTATTTATCTTAATTTAATAGGGTGTACAGTACCTACACTTTCTGCCAAGCATGATAAGGATACGCCAAATAGGTTTAAAGTACTGGGTACAAATAATTTTTAAATTTTAATCATATGAATCATATCATAAATTAATCCAAATAACTGTGCCGTTTCATATTTAACTTCAAATATCTCGAAAACTAATGACTTACATTATTTACATACATTGGTAAATTAGAAAGAGTACATTATTTACGTAAAAAGTATTGAAGTATGTAAAAACAGTACTAAAATAGTAATTCCTCCAGTGGCGTAGAATTTGAGAAGGGTCAACCATTCACTACCCCCTGTCGTACGCCTCTGGTAGTAGCTAGAAACATTTGTTTATCATATTTTAGTAGGGTGTATAGTAGTCGCACTTTCTGCCAAGCATGAAAAGGATACGTCGAATAGTTTTAAAATGCTGAGCAAAAATAATTTTTAAATTTTTAGATAAAACACCCTGTAACTCAGTAAGAGACCACATTTTATTTAAGTGTTTTAGGTTAAATCTTCGTATTTTGTGCTAAGGTTTCTCTAGTTACTATATGGACAATTATAATTATCAATGAAACACCCTGTATAGTATGATAGAATTTATTAAAAAAATGACACAACCCAGACATGCAAAGTGAAAGTTATATTCCAACACCAAATTGTTCTATATGGTCCATAGAATGTTTAGAAAAAATTCACACCTTTCTGAGTGTCGGGTTTGGGGGGGAGAGGGGGAGAACGCGGTAAATTCGTAGTTTTTTAAGTTTTTCGTCAATATTTCTAAAACTATGAGGTTTAGCATAACAACCTTTTATAAAAAATGTTCTACATTAAATTTGAAATAAAAAAGGCGCTATACATAATCCTTCTAAAATGAACGGTTCCAAAGTTACGGAGGTAGTATAGTATAATTAGTCCAAAAAAAGGCCTAACCCACACATCCAAAGTAAAAGTTTTCCTCCAACACCAAATTGTTCTATATGGTCCACATATTGTTCAGTAAAAAGTTACACCATTTTGAGCGTCCTGTTTGGGGGGGAGATAGGGGAGAAGTCGGTAAATTAGTAGTTTCTTTACGTTTTTCGTCAATATTTCTAAAACTATGTTTAAGCGTAAACAATGTTCTATACAAAAACTTTCTATATTAAATTTAAAACAAAAATGGTCCCATCCATAATTGTTATAAAATCAACGGTTCCAGAGTTACGGAGGGTGAAATGTGGAGGTTTTCGATAATTTTTATATTTTCTGGGCAATTGATGATGATTTTGGGTGATGAGGTTGACGTTTCCTGAAGGGCTTATCACTAAAATACCATCGGCCACTGAAATAGCAAATCCTGTTAAAGAAAATTTCTTTCAATCGGTAAAAATATTATAAATTGCCCAAAAAAATATAAAAAGTATCGAAAATCTCCACTTTTCTCCCCCGTAACTCTGGAATCGTTGATTTTATAACAATTATGTGTAATACCTTTTTTGTTTTAAATTTAATGTAGAACATTTTTGTATAGAACACTGTTTACGCTAAATCATATTTTTAGAAATATTGACGAAAAACGTAAAAAAACTACTAATTTACCGATTTCTCCCCCATCTCCCCCCCCCCAAATCGGATGCTCAAAATGTCGTAACTTTTTACTGAACAATATCTGAACCATATAGAACAATTTGGTGTTGGTGGAAAACTTTTACTTTTAATGTCTGGGTTAGGCCTTTTTTGGATCAATTATACAATACTACCTCCGTAACTTTGGAACCGTTTATTTTAGAAGGATTATGCATAGGGCCTTTTTTGTTTCAAATTTAATGTAGAACATTTTTGTATAGAAGGTTGTTCATGCTAAACAGCATAGTTTTAGAAATATTGACGAAAAACTTAAAAAAGTTCGAATTTACCGATTTCTTTCCCCTCTCCCCCCCAAACCCGACGCTCAAAATGGTGTGACTTTTTTCTGAATATTACATTATAGAACAATTTGGTGTTGGAGGATAACTTTCACTTTGGATGTCTGGGTTTGGATCTAGTTATACCATATTAATAGCCTTAACTACTGACACTGGTGTTTTAGGACGTAGACTCTAACATGCGGTATGGCATACCGTTGCCTATCTTCCTTTGTTTTTCATATGAATTTGTCTTATATCACTGTATTTGTTTTTTACATCAACTTCAAAATAATTTTTTCTCTGGATGCTATACAATGTGCAACTTCTCTCACTACTTACATACATTCAAAACGAACAATTTCTCAGGCAGTTAGAAAACTCGGCCATTGCAGTGAGAAATATTTTTTCTCACGGGTTCACCGCCGGTTTAGAGACATATGATCGCCATTTCCATGGTAACGTGCACAATATAAACACAATTATTTTTGTCAAACAAAATGTCTTCAAACTTATCAAAAATTACCTTTTAAGACTGTTCAGCTTTGAATTATAATTTTAAATAAATAAAGTATACAAATATTAAGAATATTAAATAACTATGTGTATATGTGTATTTTATTTCAATTTAGGTATATAATATACCTAAAAGCACCTAAATTATTTAATTTTGAAGTTTGCACTCTTGACAAAAACGCATCCATAGAAAAAGTACAGTGTATAACACGAGAGAAAGTGACATATTTCTCTCTCGCTTGATTTGCGGCACTCGCCTCATGCCTCGGCTCGTGCCAACAAACTTCTGCGCTCGTGAGAAATATGTATTTTTTCTCTCTTGTTGTACAATATACTATTTCACACTGCTGTAGAATGAAATACTGCTCCAAATAAAATAAGCTTTATTTTTTCAAGAAAATTATGAATGCATGCATAATATTAAAAATATGGTGGAGGTTCTTACAAAATCCATTATAAACTAAATTACAAAAAAACTTGAGTATTGGTTACTCAACAATAATAAAATATTAGGCTTCCTGGAAATTGTAGCGAGAAATGGCCTAAAAGAAAAAGCACTGGATCACAATACCGTTATGATAATGGCAAAAATTCATGGGCTGGTATTTGTATTTCTTTCTCATCCAGCTTATTCCCCTGATTTTGCCCCCTTCGAATATAATGTGTTCCCAAATCTGAGTAAATAGAAAATTCAGCATGAACTAAGAGATGAGTAACTAGCGAAACAAACGCCCAGCCTCTTTAAAGCTTACAGCATCTCATTTTTCGTACAGCATAAATTAAAAAGTCGATATAATCAATGTATTAAGCTAAAAAGAGACTATTATCAGATAACATAAATTTTTTTTTTCTTGAAAAACACGTTTTTTATCAGACCATGTACATAGGATACAAGTTCTTAGGACTTCGGTAGACCTACTATATTATACGTATAAGCCAACACCCGATGGATCTGTTTTTGCTCTATTAAGGCTCTTATATCAAACTGACATCAAAACCTCTAATATTGACAGAAAGTTCTGTGGATACTGAGTTACGCTTATCATGAAAGTTCGCCTGTGCAGTGCTAATAAGACCAATGATATCCGGTAAGGATACATCCAGTCGCCTTTTTGCTCGTTTTCTATACATTTTTATTATTACAGTAAAACCTGTGTTAACGGCCACCTGTCAAAACCGGCCACCTGAACTAGCCGGCCAGTTTCAAAGTTCCCCAAACCAAAATTTGTGGACTACAAAACCTAGTATTAGCGGCCACCTTTTTATATCGGCCAATAGTTCTGTCATTTTTAGTGACCGGTATTGACAGGTTTTACTTTTGATTCAAAACTTTCAGACACGACAGTGGGCTTGCACTTTGTCAAGACGATTTTTCTCCAGACTTCACCAGCTCTCTTAGGGTAACGCTTAAGAAACACTTTTCCTCATATGCTGTGCATCTCATGGTCACGACGGTCTTACACCTCATGATCAAAGAACACTGTTTTCGAACTAAGTCTCACCATATATGATAAAGCAATAGTGATGCTCATGTCTATACGTAAAAATCAATTAACAATTTTTGTAAAAAAAAACATTATAATAGACAATACATTTTTAGGGGAAGTAATAGTCCCGAAAGCCACTGCGCATCCGCTAGGAAAAATATTCTGATTCGGATTTTTTGCACAATCTGACTCAAAAAGGACCTATTTTTAACAAATTTGTATGTTGCCAGGTCCAAAAGTGGGTCAAAAATTTTTTAAACGTTTTTTTTTTTGTTTTTTTCCTAAAATTAAAATTGAAGTTATACTTCTTTAAGCACGAGGGTAAATTTTTACATTCCCTGGCGCATGCGTACACCTAGAGTATGGTATTAATCGTTTAAACGTTATACGGGATCCAATTGGGTGTTAAAATCATCTGTCAATAATTTTTTTAATATGGAGATTATGGATACAAAAATGTTGTGTATATTAGTTTTTATTGTTGTGATGTCAGAAAAAAGCAAGTTTATAATTATTGTAGTGACTTTTTAAATAGTTTTTAAAAGCGACAGTTATTAATAATTGTAAATGTGTCAGTATCCTAATAAAAATTACATAGTTACCTACCTATTTGGAAAATTTAAAATGAACCTAATACCAAAATAGTATGTAATGCTTTGATTTACATAATTTGATAACCATCAAAATTTCTACCAATATTCACCTAATAAATTGTTATTCCACAAAATATTCCTTTAATTACACAAAAATCAAACTAATTTGATTAAATTCATATAAATAATAAACAACTGTCAAAAGTTTATGGTGTAAACGGTCAGTTGGTTTATGTTCCCACATGACAGATACGCGATGCTGGTGCAATGGGAAAGCACTTTGATTTTCGATCAGCGGTATCGACGCGTAGCGGGTATGCAAGTTACTACTTTTTTATTTTTTTTATACATTTTATGGTGGTAGCTGGATATTTACTATACTGGAATGGGGTTGACTATCAGGAATACACTATGTACTCATTACTACTTTATTTGATTAAACTAATACCATATAAATGTATTCAGTTGATAGGTGACATTATTCTGCTCTAACGGCAGCAACCTCTCAAACCTAACTAACTAATTCGACTGACCCACTAATCACTCAAATCTGATCGTGTTCCCATATTTATCAAATACTTCGTTATGTAAATATGTTTGTATATATTCTCGTTAGCGTGTCACATGAATAGTCACAACCTTGTTGAGTAAGCAAAACGTGCAATTCAGCTAAGGTGTTCTACTTTGCAATTATTATAACAAATATGCGTAATGCTTACTGTTTCATAAATAAATATCTGACGAATACTTTAGTTAATTTAAGGATTTCTAAAATATCTAAATAATGAGATAAATCCCATTATATCATCCCCCTTAGAAAAGAAAATTTTCTGAGCCATGTACCGTGCTTCCTTTTTCCTCCCCGAAGAGAAGAAAATTTTCTTATTATCGTTGTTCTGAAGCTATTTCCTTGTGGCATTTTAATAATTACGTATTTTTTATGGGAAATAAGCCACAATTTTATCATTAAATATTCTTATTATCATCATCAACTGACTACGTTATATGTATAGATTTATACAAATTTTTACAAAAAAAATATATAAACAAAATTTACAAATATATACAATTTATTTCACTAATTATCAAACATCGTCTATTCTTAGTTAATTCTTTTCTTGTGACTCGCGAAAATCTATACTTAGAAATTGTATTTTATACTTTACTTTAATTTCAGAGGTTTAAAAAAATTACAACTCCTACATTTGAACTTACTTGTTAATTCTACTTCTTTACTAGGCCATTAAGACAAATCTTTTGATGTTCTCAAATTTTACATATTCTTCTATTAGAAATTATCTCTTTTTTTCTTCTTCTTCTTCTTCTTCTTGTCTGGTACTTCACAATAATTACATATTTCTTCATTTTGTTTATACTTAGTACTTTCTTCATAGTGTACTATTAAATATAATTCTTCTTCTTCTTCTTATTTCTTCATTATTTCTTTATCACTTACTTTATAAATTTTTCATTTTCTAGCCCTTACCTACTCGGTGGGTAGTTTTTCGCAACTTTATATCCTTGCATTTGCTTCCGGTCCTTTTGCACGTCCTTAGTCGTGAGAAGGTTTGTTCCAAAAAGACAAAATGGATACTTGTGCACTTAAAAAAATCTTCTACATCTTGCATCCCTAAATTCCTGTCTGAACCTAGTGCTCCCCCTTAGTTGAGAATAGGATTACTTCAAAACAAAAACTGGGTATGCTAAAATCTTCGAACTTAAATTTGTACTTTTCCCTTGACAAGAGTCTGTTTTTTTATTGTTTAGCGTCTAGATAGTCTCAAATCAATTATGGTTTTACTATATAAAAATCAGTTACCTCATTAATTCATCATCATAAAAGACCAAATCATATTTATACCAAAATTTGACCGGTATTTACAAAAAAATTGAAATAAAAAAGTCGGTATCAAAAAAAATTTTAGCATTCAATTATGAAAAAAATCGAAAGAAAGTGTAAATAAAAATAGACCATATTCTGTTAAAAAAAATATCATGAAAATCTCCTACTAATGAAAATCTCCTGAAATATCATGAAAATCTCCTATAAACATAAAGAAAATTTCAGCTTGCAATTGCTGAGTAATTAATATTAAGTCTGGACGTCCATCAAAATATTTACATAAAAGCTACTAATGAGAAAAACCTACAATAGCTAAATAGTTAATCTAAATTTTTGTTACTAGTTAAACAGAAGTTCAGTTTCTTCACGCGAATAGTCACTTTTACGTCACAAAAATAATCTCTATTTCTTTAATTGAAATACAGTCTTACATGACCTCATTCGAATAAAATAAGTATATCTATATTATATAAATTTAAAGTTATTTTATATACTATACTAATAATTATGTTACTTGAAGCCGTACAAAGTATTCTTCTTAAATATTACTTTTTACTGTAGGTACTGTAACTTTTTGTACTGTAGGTACAAAATTCTCTTCAATTCTATTTTCCATATCTTTTGACATTAATCTTCTTCAAATTATCCTTAATACTTGTCTTTCTTCTAAGATAACTTTTTATGTCTTAATTTTCCTAATTCTTTTGTCTTTTTCCTTAAATGGGATTTTCTTTTCCTTTATAAACTCCGTTACTTCAGCATATTTTTATAACTTGTTTTGTCTTTATTTTTCTTCTTATATCAGTTCATCATCATTTCTTAACTGACTTTCTTTTCGTCACAAAATCATTGTATATCAATAATTCACTCTCTCACGAGGAAATTCGTTTACTCAATAAAAACTCCATATGCCATTATGGCAGTAGTTGTGGGCTCTCCCACGAGAACGAATTTTATTAGTCCTATGTACGTGGTATAATCATACTCCTTGTATATAAAAAAAATTGAAAATGGTTATTCATTTAAAAAAAATTTAATTTCCTTTCCATAGTCATTTTTAATTTTTCCTTTTTAGGATTCTTTTCTTGGTATTGTCATATTTATCATAAGTAAAAATCTTTGCATTTCTTTGTATTTACGTGCATTTCTCAACAAAAATTTTAATTGAGACATTTCCGTCCCTAATATAATAAGTCCTTTATGCTGGATTTTCCGATTTCTTTCCAACATCTTAAAATACTTTCTTTTATCTTTCCTTATAAACATAATATATTGATCGAATACTAATATGTTATATTTTTCAGGCTAATTTTATTTTTATCATAATATCTTTCTTCGTAAAAATTTGTCGTTTTTGCAAATTCCTATGTAGTTCATTCGTTTCAATTTTCAATGTCAAACACATTATACTCGAAGTACTTAGTTTAAAAATAGTAAATACTGTTATAAACAAAATAACTTCCTTATGCAAAAAGTGCAGAAAAAGCAGAAATACATCAATCAAAATAAACTTATTTACGTACTCGTATGTTTAAAAATAATTATATTATTTCTTACCATATAAAATATAAGAATTGTTATATTTCTATTAAAATAAAATTATTGATTAAGATTATCTATATATGATATGTAATTCTCAAAAAAAATCTTCTAAATTAGGGAAATACTCCTAAAACTTAATAATATACGAAAAAAATTTAACCTAATTTAATTATATTTAAGTGAAAATTAATAAATTCTAGTTCTTCTTAAATGATTATATTTATATTTTATTAATAAAAAAAACTATTCATATCTGTGAGACTGTATATGCAATTTAAAAAATAGCTAAAAAGTTACTCACGATTAGGTACACATTTGTCCACTAGGCATTGTCCATTTCTTTCCATTTGTCCTCTTGACGTTTGGGCGTGGTCCCAAGTCTCCAAACCTTCGTCCATGTCGACGTCTACCATTTGGACTCCCTTGTCGTTGGCCTCTCCAGCTCCATATTTTCTTCGTTTCCTCCAGTTTTTTGCCATCTTTCCTGTTTTCTACTGCTTCAGAAGTCCAGTCCGTCTCTCAGGTCGCCATATGGTGGTACGTGGTTATTTACTATACTGGAATGGGGTTTGTTTAACAGGAAGGCACTATGTACTCATTACTACTTTATTTGATTAAACTAATACCATATAAATGTATTCAGTTGATAGGTGACATTATTCTGCTCTAACGGCAGCAACCTCTCAAACCTAACTAACTAATTCGACTGACCCACTAATCACTCAAATCTGATCGTGTTCCCATATTTATCAAATACTTCGTTATGTAAATATGTTTGTATATATTCTCGTTAGCGTGTCAAATGAATAGTCACAACCTTGTTGAGTAAGCAAAACGTGCAATTCAGCTAAGGTGTTCTACTTTGCAATTATTATAACAAATATGCGTAATGTTTACTGTTTCATAAATAAATATCTGACGAATACTTTAGTTAATTTAAGGATTTCTAAAATATCTAAATAATGAGATAAATCCCATTATATATGATTGTAAGAATATTGTAATATATTTTTTTTTCAGAAAATACGTATTTAGTTAAAATTTTTGGCAACAATTATTGTTCAGAAATCATTTCTCTGTGGCATTTTTCAATGGGTTTGTGTGTGTTTTATTCTTTTATTTTTTTTTTTCTTTTTGGTATTGTTTTAATAAAAATTTTTGGAAAGTAGTAAGTATTAAAATTAGTTTAATATTTAAATTAAATGTAAATAAACTGTAAAATATATTAATTTCGTTGTAAACATACAACAGAAATATAATTTCTTACGTGCCTACAAAGTACACACATTATTTTTTTTACATCGAACAGAAAAGATCTTTGATGATTTTTCTCTAAAGTTGGTAGTTTTTGATATATAAGAATCAAAAATTTAAAAATTTCGAAATCGGCCATTTTTAAGCCTCGTAAACTATGTAAAAAACTGAAAATTTTAATGTTGCCAAGGTAGGTAGATATTCTTCAAACATCGATTGATGAAATCCCGAAGAGTTTTTTACAATACAATATCGAAAACCTCTTTGTTTTTTAATTGCTTCTCAAGCGGACGCGACGCTATTTTCAATCGTTGCATGTATATAATATGTAATATTAATCGTAAATATGTGGGGAAAAATATTCTGATTTAATTTTTTCCACCATCTTTCTTGAAAAGTTTCTCTATTAACAAAATTTGTATGATGCCAGAGTCAAAAATGGGATAAAAAAAATGTTTAATTATTTTTTTTTAACTTCAAATGTTTTCCGATTACATCTACATGCAACGGTTGAAAATAGTGTCACGCCCGCTTGATTAACAATTAAAAAACAAAGAGGTTTTCGATATTGTATTGCAAAATGCTCTTCGGGATTTCATCAATCGATGCTTATAGAATATCTACGTATCTTGGTAAAATTAAAATTTTCGGTTTTTCACATAGTCTTTGAGGGTTAAAATGGCCGATTTTCCAATTTTTAAAATTTCAATGGCTTATATCTCGAAAACTATCACATTTAGAGAAAAGTCACTTGAGATTTTTTCTACTTGGAATGATCAAAAAACCTACGAAAAACTTGTCTGATGCAAAAAAATAGTTTTAGGAAAAAACAAAAAAAAAGTTTAAAAAAAAGTTTTTGACTGCCTTTTGATCCTGGCTACATGAAAATTTGTTAAAAGGAGAGTTTTTTTAAAAAAGATGGTGAAAAAAAATTGAATTAGAATATTTTTCCGCTACTAATATACTTACCTACGCATATTATAATATATATGCAACGGTTGAAAATAGTGTCGCGCCCGCTTGATAAGCAATTAAAAAACAAAGGGGATTTCGATATTGTATAGCAAAAAACTCTTCGTGATTTCATCAATCGATGTTTAAAGAATATCTACATACGTACCTTGGCAACATTAAAATTTTTAGTTTTTCTCACAGTTTTTGAATGTTAAAAATTGGCGATTTCGCAATTTTTAAATTTTTAATCGCTTATAATATGTCAAAAACTATCAATTTTAGAGAAAAGTAAGTAAAGACATTTTCTGTTTGGAATGATCCAAAAAACCTAAAAAAACTTTTTTTGGTGCAAAAAAAAATAATTTTAGGAAAAAAACAAAAAAAAAACGTTTAGAAAATTTTTGCCTCAATTTTAGACTTGGCAACACGCACATTTGTTAAAAGTGATCCTTTTTGAGTAGGCTTGTGCAAAAAATCCGAATCAGAATATTTTTCCTAGCGGATGCGCAGTAGCTTTCTGGACTACAAGTAAGTAGAAATAAATGAAATATGCATATTAGGATGATCAAACAATGCCCAAATTATAAATATTATAGAACTTCATCGCAATATTCCAAAGTTAATGAAATAAAGAAAAATTTTACATATAAAAATTTTTTTTAACGAGGAAATATTTAAGCGTATCACAGACTAATTATTTAAAAGATGTGCAAATGAGATGCAACGTTATATCAGTATTTTAAATTAACAATAAAGTTTATTACACTCAGCCTTTCTATTAACCTTCTGAAGACGTTTAAAGACTATGGTAGGTAGTAAAGTAATAACTAAATAATGAACAAAATCGAGCAATAAAAGTGAGTTACCCAATACAGACCATTTCTATTAAATTCCAAGGTCATTAAAAGCACTACCAAGGAGCATCTTCCTCGGAACGAGCACGATCGAATGATTATTAATGCAATTAATCTTTAGATTTTTTTTCTGATTGGTTCGTTGGTGTGAAAAATGATTTAGATATTTCTCGCGCCACAAAGTTTAAGTTATTGGAATGTACGAGGTTAAATAATAGTTGAATGTTAGTCACAATTTTATAATAATTTAATATTCAATGAGGACAAACGCATACGTAAACGAAATAACGCGATTTGTAGGACCAATAGAAACTTAACAATACATTTATACTAAAAATATTATAGGTCTGGATCCCGCGTATGAAAAAAAAGTTGATTAATAGCAAGCTGAAAATTTGTTAATAGCTTAAGGGTGTCTAGTCGGACAAACTTTGATATATGGGAACACTGGAACAGGGGAAGTTTTAATTGTGGAACAGGTTAAAAATTTGGAACGATCAGACCACGAAAAGGGGACATGTATTTTGTCCGACAAAACAGACTTAAACTCTCCGAACAGAGATTAAACTCTCATGCAAAAATCAGACTGCTATTTATCACCAAATGGGCGTTTTAATGAGTGGAACATGTAGAGTATGTCAAATGACAGGAATTATGACAGGTGATAAATAGCAGTCTGATTTTTGCATGAGAGTTTAATCTCTGTTCGGAGAGTTTATTCTGTCGGACAAAATAAATGTGCCGTTATCGGGGTCTGACGGTTCCAAATTTTTAACCTGTTCCACAATTAAAACTGCCCCTGTTTCAGTGTTCCCATATATCAAAGTTTATCCGACTAGACACCCTTAACCCTCGTAAAGCGGTACGGGGTGCAGCTGCACTCCAGATTTCGTTTTTCTCACCTATCTTTTTTAATAAATTTTTTTGATATTTTCCCATTTTTTTATTAGCATTAAATTCAATTCTAAACACATTACACCCATTGCAGCATCTAAAACGTTTCACGTTTACGTGTTTTTTTTTGGAAAAATGACTGTATTGTGCAAATGATGAAAATTTCATATCCTGAATTGGACATTTCTGGTGTTCCACTTGGAGCTAACAGAGCTATGGGACAAGGTCGGTGTTACTTATGTCAGAGAAAAAAGATCTAGAATCCCGACATAACTGTATTATGTGTAAAAACTTTGTGTTGGTCACTATGTGAAAAATTTCATGTGTTTATCTTGCAACGATAATATTTTTTTTAAGAAGCAATGGGTACTGTGTTTGTAAAATTATATTTCATACTATAATAAACAAGTCCTAATTATCTTTCAAATCAATTTTCCCGACGTTCACATATAAGAAAAATGGATATACAGATGGGGTGCAAATGCACCCCGCACCGTTGTTTACGTAAGAATCTAAGCACCGCTTTACGAGGGTTAAGCTATTAACAAATGTTCAGCTTGCTATTAATCAACTTTTACGTGAGAGCTAGATATCATAAATGTTCTTGCGATGCTCGCTTGCGGTATTAACTCGATTGAGAAACGTTTTTAACATTTGAATCGCTTATTTTATAAAGGGAATAAGTCCACTTCCGTACGGAATTAAAGTGAGATATACATTTTGTTAAACCAACGTCGACGGATCGATGAGTCTATAAAGGAAATTTGTATCTCTCACCGTACGCGAAATATCACACGATAAAAATTTTTTTCTACGACCGTTTAATAATATGCTCATTATTCGCTATGTTTTCATAGATAATAGCACTCATTACTGTACCTGTGAGTAATAGTTCATTACTCACGGGCTGAAGTTAATCACGGGTCATTACTCACGGTCTGAAGTTAGATTCAAGTGGCGCATGCCACTTTTAATATTAATCGTATATAAACTGCAAATAAAATTACTTAAAATTTGTTTATTTGATTCAACAATTATTGTAATTTATATCAATAATTAATTTCTAAATATCTTTAAATGAATTTTAACTGTAACAATGTCAGTATATTTTTTACGTTTATAGCTTGTTTACTAAAAATTTTGACGTTTTCTAACGTTTATCATTTATATTAGTGACAGTGACATTAGCGCATTTTGTTTGTGTTGCAATTGGAATTTATAACTAATATTGTGTTTACTTTTCAAGTTATATTGTGTTACAATATATGTATTATAACATATTATATATAGTTATATTATTATATTAAATATAGTTAAAAGTAAATACACATTATAACTATATGAAATATGTCCACCGACAATAGCCATTTCCTATTTATTAGATTCACTGACAGTAGGTACAAATTTATACTTATCATTTTTCAGAAACCAATTGAACTTGGATTGACTACTTCTTGTTGTATTTTTACAATAAACAAGAATTTGGTAATAGTAGACAACCAATTATTCAGCCTGGGAGTACACAGTATTTAGGTATTTTTGTAAATTATTATAATTTAAATCTCGAGTAGTTGATAATTATATTTTTTACTAATTAAATTAAAAAATGTCGTATAAAAAGTATAGTATTCTACTTGCATATAATGGCTATTACTCACTCTGATGAATTACGACACTCGCCCACGGCTCGTGTCGCAAACTTCATCATCGTGAGTAATAACCATCATTACATGCTCGTTGAATAATATACTATATTGAGCGTATAAAGGGAACTAGTCCGGGACTGATTATCTTGATACAATAATTCTTGTGGCGCCACCATCGTTTTTATCACTTTGTAGTTTACTGTATTACTTCGGTTAGCTTACGTTAGTTAGTCTTACGATGTATTTTAGGTCTTGTTTGTAATAATAAACCTTTTCTTATAAATAAATTAATAATTTAACTGTAGAGAAGCAGCACTATTTCGTCTTTTATTCATTGATTGTATAAAGGAATCAAGTCCCAGCCTTTAAAAACGACTTTTTGACCTTAATCGTTTTCAAAACCAAGTTTGCTGTATCACATGTCACTCTACTAGTCTCCTTCTAAATTTCATCTGTAGAACAAAATTTGATAGATCATCAAGTTTCCAAAATAAATAGTTTTTTTCGTTTTTCTGAAAACTAAATATTGTGGACTTATACCCTTTATACAATAAGTGCTTCATTTATAACTTACTTACTTATTCCTCTTCACTCCATGCGGGGCATACGGCGTCAACCGTCTGCCTTCATTTTGTCCTATCCTGTGCACTGATTTTTATTTCTGCCCAGGTTTTCCCAATAGCTTAAGTTCTTTCTTGGCATTTCTTTTCCACGTTTCTATGGGTCACCTGGTTTTCTCTTTCCATGTGGTGTTTATTCTAGGACTTGCCTCGCTATGTCTGTGTCAGGTCTCCTTAGTGTGTGCCCCATCCAATTCCATTTCCTTTTGCATATTGTCTTAGATAGAGGTTCCTGGTTAGTTATTGTCCATAACTCTTAGTTTAATATGCGGTTTGGCCAATAAATGTTAAGAATCTTCCTTAGGCATTTATTTATGAACACCTGTATCTGTCCGATACATTTTCTTGGCACTTTCCAAGTTTCTGCTCCGTATAGTAATACAGTCTTCACTTTGAATAATCTTATCTTGGTTTTACTTGTCACCTGACGTGAAGACCACATTTTCCTTAGCATACTGAATGCGTTTTGAGCTATTCCTATGTTTTTAGCTATTCCTATTCTTCGTTTTACGTCATTCTCCGTCCCTCCTTTGTTGTTCAAAATGCTGCATAAGTAGTTATATTTCTCTACCGTTTCTATTTTCGTGCCTCCCAGTAATATTTCCATATATCTTGGTGTATTCATTTTCATTATCTTAGTTTTTCTGACGTTTATGTTAAGTCCGATCTTCTTCCCTCCCTCTGCTACTCTTTTATTTTTGCGTTGCATGTGTTGTCTTTTTTCTTTTAAAAGACATAATATATCATTGATGGATTCGACCGTTACTTGATGGAAGTTCATTTTATCTCACAATAAAACACTGAAAACTTTTGTTTTCTATACTTCCACAAAATTTATTATTTACAACTCTGTGACTACAGCTGTTTCGGCAGAGTGCCTTTCTCAAGTGATAAAATTTACAATGTGTTTGCCTTTTTAAGTCTCTAACTGAAGAGGTTGAGGAGTGGGGAGCTGTTTGTCTCGAGTTGGTGATTCAGAATTATATCTGTATTTTTCAGTTTATTAACTTCCATAGATTCTAAAAAAGATAGCTTAAGGCCTTTATTTGGATATGCAGAATTTGAAACTCTTCATTGAAAGAAAGATTATGATCTAGAAGGTGAAGTGCGTATGTAGAAGTGTCTGCTTTTCTATTGTTGAAGGCCCTTTTGTGTTCTGCTATCTGTTTGTCAAAAGTTCTGCCAGTTTGACCGATGTATGTTTTCGGACAGTCACCACAAGTTAGTTTGTACACACCACTCTGTAGTTGCTTTCTCTTTCGGCTTTTATTGTTCTTAATATATTTGCTTAAGTTTTTCTTAGTTCTGAAAGCTGGTATTATTCCTTTCTTTTTTATGTATCTGGCTATTTTTGTTGTTATCTTGCCAGTATATGTGAGAGAGCAGAAGGTACTGGGTTCTTTCTGTGGTGGTGGATACACTAATTTCAGGGCTTTCATATGGAGTTTTTGATTTAAAATTTTGTTAACTGTTCGTTATAGCCGTTGTTTACTGCTATTTGTTTAATGATCTCAACAAAATTTTAAATCAAAAACTCCATAAGAAAGCCCTGAAATTAGTGTATCCACCACCACAGAAAGAACCCAGTACCTTCTGCTCTCTCATATATACTGGCAAAAAAACAACAAAAATAGCCAGATACATAGAAAAGAAAGGAATAATACCAGCTTTCAGAACTAACAAAAACTTAAGCAAATATATTAAGAACAATAAAAGCCGAAAGAGAAAGCAACTACAGAGTGGTGTGTACAAACTAACTTGTGGTGACTGTTCGAAAACGTACATCGGTCAAACTGGCAGAACTTTTGACAAACGGATAGCAGAACAAAAAATGGCTTTCAACAATAGAAAAACAGACACTTCTACGTACGCACTTCACCTTCTAGATCATAATCATTCTTTCAATGAAGAGTTTCAAATTCTGCATATCCAAAATAAAGGCCTTAAGCTATCTTTTTTAGAATCTAGGGAAATTAATAAACTGAAAAATACAGATATAATTCTGAATGACAAACTCGAGGCAAACAGCTCTCCACTCCTCAACCTCTTCAGTTTGAGATTTAAAAAGGCAAACACATTGTAAATTATATCACTTGAGAAAGGCACACTGCCGAAACAGCTGTAATCACATAGTTGTAAATAATAAATTTTGTGGAAGTATAGAAAACAAAAGTTTTCAGTGTTTTATTGCACATAATATATCATCTGAAATTTCAAGTCCTCAAGTTGGTTAAAAACATTTCCTCTTATTCCAGTCCTACTACTGGTAGCCTTTCGATGATCCAGTCGATTATTATCAGGAATAAAGTTGGAGAGGGCACATACCCTTACCTTACTCCTGTCCCAATATCTATTTGTTCTGTTAACTTTCCTTCGTGGACTATGTGTGCCGTAGACTTTTCGTAGAACAGTTTTATAATTCTGATATACTTGGGAGGCATTCCGTATTTCTCTAGTAATTTCCATAAGGTTTTGCCATCTACACGATCAAAACGCTTTCTAGAAGTCTATAAAGTTCATATATAGCTTATTCTGTCACTCTAATGATTGCTCTATAAACGTTCTCATCGTACAAATATGGTCAATGCAGGATCTTCGTGCCCGAAATCCAGTCTGGATTTCTCTTATAAATTTATTAAATTCCTTCTTCATTCTTTCAAGCATGATTCGGGTCATTATTTTGCTTGTTGTACTTAGCAGGGTGATCGGTCTCCAATTTTCATATTTGGATGTGACTTAGGAAATTTTACAATTAAGCCTTGCGTCCATATTTAAAAATGTGTACTATACTGTACACATTTTTGTTGGACGTTGGACTTTGAACGTTGGACAAGTTGGACGTTTGGATGTCTACTTTGACTCAGCAGGGGTATTGTCTATTCCGGTATCTTTTCCTCTTTTTAATTGTTTATTTGCATCTTTTACCTCTTCATGGGCGAATTCTCCGGCGTTCATGTTCATGGATTGTCTGTTACGGCGGGTATACATATGCACTCCGCTCGGTGTGAGAGCCGCTCGCGCGCAGCATGTTTGTTAGATTAGTACGTGTTTTCAAGTGGCACACAAACGGCTCGCACACAACGCACCACGATCTAACTTCTGTCGGCTTTTCAACAAATGCTTTGATGGTTCGCAATACGTATTTGGACGGGTTTGCGAGTAGTTTGTTGGTTTTGGGGCGCCTGCGTTGAATATTTGTTAGTAATGGGGTGATCGGAAGGAAATATCAATCTTATTGATGTTTACCGTGGAAAATCATTATCGTGGGATCCTGAACAAAGGACTATTTAGAAAAAGAACTTAAAGCCGATATCTGAAGGGAAATAGAAGCTGAAATAGAAAATATACATGCGGACCAATGTAAAACAAGGTCATTTCATTGTTGTCTTCTTATCGGCGTGAGAAATACAAAATTAGATTAAATCTACTTACTATTTCACTATTTTATTTGGGCATAAGCCACAATTCGAGTTTGAAATCAAGCTTACTTGACGTTTTGACTTTCACTTTGGAAATCGTTATCAATATAAGAAAAACATTCATAAATTAAAAATTTAACTTTGTTTCTGGTGATGCAACGCAGTTGGAACAAGCAGATATATTATAATTGTGTCACCGAAAAGCGAAAAAGTAGTCCCTAAAATTTTCAGGACCGAAACAATCCCCTAAAATTCGAGAATTTTTACGATTTTGATAAGGTAAACATTTGGTCTTAGGCCGCACCTACATTGGATCCGTTATTCTCCGATCCGATCAGATCAGATCCGATCCGATCCGATAGGCGGCACCTACATAGGGTTTTTCATTCACAGTCTTTTTTTCGAGCTTCTGTCATATGTCGTACCTTCCGTGTATATTAATATTATACACAGATTATACAACATATGACAGAAGCTCGATACAAATGACAATCGATGAAAAGCCCTATAGGGCTATTCATCGATTGTCATTTGTTTCGAGCTTGTGTCATATGTTGTATAATCCGTGTATACTATTAATATACACGGATTATATGAAATATGACAGAAGCTCGAAATAAATGACTGTGAATGAAAAGCTCTATTGGATCCGTATTTCTCTGATCAGATCAGATCCGATATAGACCGATTTTCCGGCGAGGGTGCCTACATTGGTTCCGTTAACTTCCGACCACCGACCACCGACAATGAGGTCCGATGAAGATGTGTTGAAGCATTTTACATGTCTGCTCATATGGGGACAAGGAAAGACTATCTACTAAGATACTGGGGGGTCGAAATGGGGCTAGTAGAAGGAACAGACACGCAAACCTTCATGCGAACGACAGCTCATTTCTTGTGCGGTGGCGGGTCGTAGATTCGTTGGGAGGGGTAGGAGGGTTTAAAGAAGACTAACTACATAACCAAATAAGCAAAGGATACTTACACAGACTTGAGGACTTTCCTACTATTTAAACAAATTGGGACGCCGTTTGAAAAAATCCTCAAATTCTCATATCGAGTACTTACTGGAAACCAACTGGGGGGACATTCATCGTAGATTCCTCGTTGGGGTTATACTGGGCTATCATTTACCTTTATTGGCTTCTATGCCATTACATTTTCTTCTATTCTAAAACTTAATTCGCTTGTATTAGATATCTGTTATAATTTTCTTGAAGAAAGAGGTTACATAAATAAAAATGTGTACATTTTATAATGTTTATTTAAACCTTTATACCTTTTATTATGAGAATAAACATATTCTCAAACAAGAAATGAATAATAAAAACAAATACACGGTTTTACAATTCTTAACCTTATTTATTTTTAGCAGTGTACCAAAACAAAAATTTGACTTATGGCTGTCAAAAGTCACTGCCATTAAATTTACTTTACATAAAACTTTCCAAGAATCCATGTTGAAAACAAATTATTTAAATATGTAAAACCTTTACCAAATTAATATCCACTTATGAATTATTTAAAATAAACGTTATCCATGCCTTAAAACAAAAATCCATGTCACACGTTCAAACACTTATCCAAAATTTTCCATTCTAAGCGGGGATGGGAGGGGAGACATTCAATTTTGAACCACAGGACACTGGATAAAATTGATACCAAATCAAATATAATCGGGGTACTTCAATACAGGATAATCGGGGTACTTCAATACAGGAATGTTACCATAACATCATAAAAACAGGAAACCAGGAAACCACGCACTTTCTCTTTTTACCGCCGGCAAACCAAACTGCATAAAAATAATAGTGTTTCACAAGAATATATCCATGTAAAATGTTGTGAAACTATTGTAATAATATTCCTTGACAAGTTATAAATCCATCAGTTCTTCTACCACAAGAAGAAAACCATTTCAAAAGCCGGCAAAGTGCGTTTCTTTGCGAGTCTGTTGAGTTCTAACAAAAAAAGATATAATGAGTGAAAATATTTTCACTCATTTCGTCATTCCCCGTTAGAGGACAGTCTAACCACACTCCGCTGCAAATATTTTAATATCTGCAGTTATTCTTCGTTAAGTTATGATTCAATTCAGTCTAATTGTAAAGCCTCTTTGACAAGGGATAGATTCCGAAACACCAGGTGTCAGGGGATGACAAGAGACTCGAATTGAATCAAAACAAAACGATTATTTTGTTTTTAAAAAAAGATATGTTCTACTCGAACATACTTTCAGAACTACAGTACTTTTAGAACTGCCTTGCATCGTCACGTCTCTCTCGCGTCTAACGGATGCATTTCTTCTCGATCTTTCGACCAAAACTATTGACCAATCGTCAACTACAACTCAAGGATCTTTCAAAATTCAGACCAATAATATCATAGGGTTTTTAGCGCTCAAAACTTAAGGGAAATATACTGGGATTTTTCAACGGATCCTTCCAGAACAATAACTGTTTATACAAGTAAACAGGAAATTTCCTATGATTTTACTATTTTGCGAAACAAACAGTATTACTCATAAGCAGGGACGGCTTAGAATTTTTAATGATATATTAACTCACAAAATATATTAGAAAAATAAATATTTTTCTTGGGATAGGATTAAAATTAATGGATATTTTTTATAAAACATTGTAGTAGAAATCCATCTGCTACAGTGTTAAGGAGATGATGACATTGAATATATTTAAACATGTTAGCTTGCAACCCCCAACTTGCAACCAACTTGCAACCAACTTGCAACCAGCTTGCAACCAGCTTGCAACCATCTTGCAACCAGCTTGCAATCAACTTGCAACCAACTTGCAACCAATTTGCAACCAACTTGCAACCAACTTGAAACCAACTTGCAACTCAACTTGCAACCAATCGGAATGAAACCAAACACTTCTCGATGAGAATAGAAGAAGCTACTCCCGACGTCGGCCGAAATCGGATCTGATCTGATCGGAGGAAAACGGATCCAATGTAGGCACCCACATTTAATACTAATTATCTACAATTACTAAAGGTTCGTAAGTTTCCTCTGGATTGCGGAAGGTTCGTCAAAATGAAAAATTTTAACGAACAATAACCGCGCCACGAACGCGCGGCGCTCACACGGCGCGGAGTTCGCGGCGCGGATATGTATCTCCGCCTTTAGGCTACGGCTCCACGGGCGAGAAATTGACGCTAGCAGTAGCAGTAAAATGAACTTAAGGTTCCGCGGAACGGAATGGGAGTAGCCGAACTGAACCGACTACGCACAAGTCCTGTATAGTCGGTACAGTTCGGCTATTCCCATTCCGTTCCGCGGAACCTTAAGTTCATTTTACTGCTACTGCTAGCGTCAATTTCTCGCCCGTGGAGCCGTAGCCTTAGGTTCAACTTCTATTTTTTCGTTTGTTAGATCATATTCTTCATATCGCACCTCCGCCCAAACAGTGTTATAATTTAAAAAACTAAATATCGAGAAAACGACGTTTAAAATTTGTGCTAGAACTTTTTCGGGTTTAATTCAAAAACTGTTAAAATTAGTATAATAACTATTTTAGTCAGTTACAAAGGTTTTTGAAGCTCTACAAGATAGTGTAATAATTCTGCTAAAAATATTTAAAAAAAAAACTATTTTTTTAGTTGTGACAATATACAAATAAAATAACTAAAAATTTACGGAATATTATTCATCAAAAGTGGCTCTTGCAGTACAGAATATAATCTCATTATTATTACATATTTGGTTAACAACAGACGTATAATATTTAATGAAGTAAATTTAAATACAAGTAACAATATTAAAAGCAAAATACTGCAAAAAATAGATAAATAAGTGATATTTTTTTTTCAGTTTTCTTGAGCACATACGCAGATTGTTTTGAATAAAGATCACATATAAGTATACTGTCTTAACTCGACAAACGAGTCTTTATACACATCTAAATGCTGTGCACAAGTCGATAAATTATGACTGGCACTGTTTATGTTCGGTGTACCGTTGATTTTGATTAACCATATAATTCTAATGACAAATACTTGAACAACTATAAACGTAACATGTTTTGAGATAATAGTTTGTAGTTTTATTAAACTGGATGCAATAAAACCGTTTTTACTTTTTTTTAATGGTGACACTATTTGAGCGGAGGTGCGATATATTTCTTTGAAATATTCCATCCACCTAGTAAGAATTTGTTGTTCTGTTTTCAGTATGTTTTCAGTCTGTTTCAAAACTTCTTTCAGTTTAAAATTAGAATAAACCAAACGCATATCATTTTTACTACAATAATTTATAATCTGCATACATTCTCTCCACAAGAAATGTGTAGCAAAAGAAATACTTCAAAGTCTTAACTCTCCTTTAAATCTGTAGCAGCGGACATCAGAAAGGAATGTGTAATGTGTTGTGTTTTTTTAATGGCATCAATAAATTGACATCGTAAAAAATTCGCCTCCTCCGCTGTTCAACTTCCCGATTGTCGCAGATGCAGAACAAGTTTTCGAATGCATAATCAATTAGTTTCTCTCTCTTATCATAAATAAATGACAATAAATAAAGAGCGAACAATCAACTGATTGCATCTATTAAGAGAATGCAGCATTTCGAATAAATTGTTTATATAACGGTGTTAAATTGTCAGAGAAATTGCTGCTGAGTTTATTTATTTGCGTGGTTAATGCAGATAAATATTTATATCTTTCGTGTCAATTACATAGTATTACACGACTATTTTTATGTAATAATATATACTACCTATTGAAAATATAGAAAAGTATTTCGAAATTTTCCAAAACGAAGATGTAGAAGAAAGTTCAAAAAAACTAGATCATTGGAGATAATAAATATAAAGACGAAACAAACGTATTTGGCAGAAGATATTTGCAGAAAAATTTGTTCGACATCAGCTTCGAAGATTACCATCAAAAATGGTAGAAATAAACGAAAGATTTGTTTAACAAAAATGTAGGAAAATGAAAAACAAAATTAGGATAGCAACCTTACTACCATTTAGAGCGAAGGACCAGCCACTAATGTGGGAAATAAGAATTAATTAATATGTAATTTAATGACTAATTTTGTTACTATATCTAAGTTAAGATCTGGTCAAAGATCTAAGAACTTAAAGTTTTTACGTTTAACCACCGCCGCCGTTTTCACGTCTAATTTACAGTAGTCCGCGACACACCACACGAGAGCACTGTTACTGTTTAAATGTCACTTATTCACACATGAACCAAGGAAGTTTTTCTTTACTATTGAAGTGGCTAGCTCATGCTTCTTCAAGTTGAAACCCCTCAGGGGCGTTGTTCGGCATAAACTAATTAATATGAAGAAATTAGGAATTATTGACGGAACAAAAAGTTTTCAACACATATTCCCCATTCAATTATTAGATTTAATTACATCTTATTGCTTATATTTATTATGTATCCAAATTAATAATTGAAAACTTATAAATTTCAATCAGCTAATCAGGAATCGATGTTTAAGCCAAGAAAGAAACTATGGACTTAACTGAACTTTCCCAGGAGTGCCCGTTGTTTTGGACTCTAGTCGACGGTTATTCTGCTGACTTCTCCTGCTTCTTTGGTGCGATGTTCTCGACGTTCGGCCGGCTCTTCCTTTGCTGATTTCACTGCTGCAGCACCCTAGGGTGGTCTTTGGCTGGTGTTAAGCCTTAACTTTGGAGGTTGCCATAAAGTTAATTCGAAATGGTTTTAGTAGTCCCAAATGGCTAGAACAAAAACAGGCCGCTGTAGATTTAATATGGTACACTTTTGTCCGACAACAGAGGAATCCCGGCAAGCGGAAAGTCCCCTTTTTCCCCAAGGACTCGCACACCGACTCAAAATCCTCTGATGTCGTTAAAACTCAAAATGTTTCTTTTGCAACTAATATATAAAGCATAAAATGTAACCAAAAACGAACCGACAATAACCTCCGGTGTTATGAGCTCATAAAAAGTAATCATCTACTTAAGTAACGTTTACACGTATCCAGTAACCGGCGCCATTCTTACTGGAATGCGAGTGCTTGACTAAAGGCGCGTCCAAACCAAATTTGCGGTTCGCGAACAGCTCGCGAGCTGTTCGCGAACTATTGCGAGCTGCTCGCTAATTGTAACCGAACAAGACACCTACACCAAAAATTAGAGTGGTTCGCGAACAGTTCTACAGAACAGTACGCTGCGGTTCGCATTGGTTGCATTGCTCTTCTGTCCTCACCCATTTTAAAACACGGCTGTTATATGGATACTATAATTATTTTCATTTTGTATTCTGCATTTCTGGGGTCTTATAAATTGGAATGTTTACGGTATTCCTCTATTAATGTAATAATTTCGTCATCGGACCATTCCATTTTCGATAAACAGTAATTAACTATGACTTATGCGTAACTATGTATATTATTTATTATACTACTGATACTACTTACTATTAATTAACTATTTACTATTAATCATTAAACTTAACTATATTAACTTATTAATTAACTATAAGTAGTAAACAACAATAAAATAGCAGCAAGCCACGTTGAAATATTTTAACGTCAAACTAAAGTAAATACGAACATAGCCCCTTTTTCGTTTAAGCGAACTTCAATACGTCCAGACCGTTTTGTTTACTAACTGCGTTGTTCGCGAACAAACCCTTTGATGTTACCGCTATCCAAGCGAACTTTGAGCGAACAGCGAACTGTTCGCGAACCCATTACTAACTGTCGTCCACACAGCTGTTCGCGAACAGCTCGCTAACGGTTCGCGAACTTGGTTTGTACGCGGCTTAAGACAGCGCTGGATAGGTTCGTTTACACGTATTCAGTAACTGGCGCCAATCTCACTGGCACTCTTATTAAAAATCCTAATACTGCCACTGAAACCACAGGCACAGTATAAAGAGGGACAGTAGAACCACTCTCCGAAAAATTGGAAGTAAAATCTGTAGTCGCGCATGGCGACCGCGCAATGTCCTTAGTCGCTTTTGCCCCACTCTCGCATTGCTTGTCGCATAGAATCGTACGGGTTTTAACAGGGAAAACCCGCATCCACCACTGATGAATTACTAATTGCGTACTGCCGGTATTAATTCTTGAGATCAAAGCGCCGACAGAGAAGTGGTTTTACTGTGGAACCTCTATATACTGTGCCACAGGTACGACAGCGCCAGCGACTGGAACGCTGTGTTTACACGTATCTACAACCACTGGCACATAAATACAGGAAATCACTACAGATCAATCAGAAACTATATCACAGATAAACCTTGGTTTTCTAAAATGGAGTCAACAAAGGATATGACAAGAACCATATGCAGAATGAGATTTAACCACTGTCTTACACCATCATATATATTTAAACTTAATATAGCTGATAGCCCTCAATGTATTTGTGGTCAGTTTGGTAACCTACAACACAAAATTTTGACCTGTTCTCTTATTTCTAATAAAGTTAATATGTTTTTAAATTCACTGTATTCTTTGACTGATGTCCACCATCCCATTAATTTAAATTATTTGTTAACATTAGAAAATAATGTGTTGGTATATCGACTATTGTATAAACATATTTTAGATATTAAACTTAAGTGGTAATTGTAAAATATAGTTTAAGTATTTCTTGTAAATTGTTATATATTAAAAAAAAATATAAATAAAAAAAGAAAAAAAATAAAAATAAAAGAAAAAAAAAAATAAAAAAAAGAAAAAAAATACAAAAAAAATATATAAAAAAAATATAAAAAAAAATAATAGAAAAAAATATATAATAAAAAAAATAGATAATAAAAAAAATTAATGACGAACTTGGACAGTCCATAGTAAAAAGCTTTCGAATGAAGTAGAGGGCTAAAGAAGAAAAGAAGAATGTTGCAGTTTTTACTGTGGAACTCTGAGAACAGCATTTAGAAAAAAATAAATAAAAAAAAATATAATATAAAAAATTATTAAAAAAAATACAAAAATAATTATTTATTAGTAGAATTGTTTATTAGAGATTAATATTAGTATTAGTTTTAGGATAAGATACGAAAAAATGACTAATAAAATAAAAAATAGAAAAATTGGCGAATGGATTTAGTGTCCGCAGTCATATAAACCCAAATAAACAACAACAAAACCACTGGCACGGGGTTAAAGGGGACGCGGACGAGGGCCACTGGAATGAAAAAAATAGACCAGCTTTCTATTCGAGACAGCGCTGGCAGACAGCGCTGGACTGGAGTAAAAAAGCGTTGACATGATGCCACTACCATGCCAGCACTGTCGTTCCAGTGCGACTGGCGCCAGTTACTGGATACATGTAAACGCGCCATTATAAGACTGGAATCGTTCAATATTTGATATGTAAAAATATATTTACAAAATTAATCTACATCTGAACGATTCATGTTAACAAAATTCATTAAAAATTATTACAGCAAGAATTATTATAAAATTATTAAAGAAGAAAAAGTTAAAAAAACTCAATGTGGTTTTTACCAACTAACTGAAATAAAGTTTATAAAACAAATAATATTGTCTCGGTGTTCATGTTAACAATTATTGGTATAAAGAAAAAGTAGAAATATTCTCTATTACTTACCCAGGTTGGCAAGAGGACCTGGCCACAAAATAATTCTAACTTAGGATGTTAGGTAAGTATTTTCTCTATGGAGAAAGAATTGGAAAGGCTCTCTTTTTGGTGGGGCTTTCAACGCCATGTGACAGCGCCGAAGCAGATATAGTCACTGAGTAGAATACGAGGGGACTTTAGAAACTATTCAGAGCATTTATAGGAGATAGAAAGAAAATTAAGAAAGAAAATTATTGTAAACGAAAATTAAATACCATAACTGAAAATAAAGGGCGAAAATAACTGAACGTGTTTAAAAGTATATAAAAAACAACGATGTGACGTTTGAAACGTTACACTATTAATAAACTTAATTAATAATAGGCGTTTGCTAAACATGTAACTTTTAAACTATTAGCTAGACACGCACAATAACTATATAAAATACGCTACAGTTGAAAACACTAAACAATAAATGCCTCGACTGGTCGAATACTAACGATGCTTTTTCACTACAAATACGCGAGAGTTGAAAACTCTAACCACGAAGAGTCGATTTAAGATGGCTTACAATTCGACACTGACTACTTAAAATTATAATTGCAATGCCAAGCCACGCCCACGGGATTAGAGGGGAACAACTTCGAAATTTCTAGAAGTAAATAGGTAAAACCACAAACCACCTTTTGAATATTTGCTAACAAAGATTTCCGAAGAATTGGCTCGGGACCGTTAATAGGTAGGTTTTATGAAAGTAGAAATTATTTGCTACCAGTGGCGTAGGAACACTGTACTGTTATAGGTAATAATAATAAGACCATTGTATTGACAGTATCGTAGTTGCAAGAGTACATATGCTTTATAAGCGGATACAATGCCTACTAGCGGAGTGCATAGGAAAAAAAATTAAGTAGAACTACGAAGAAAAAGAAATAGGGAATCCTAAGCGGCAATCTAATAGTAATAGGTCGATTACAGACCAAATCTTAATCCAAGAGATATAAAAATATGTAACTTTTTTTAAACATCATACCATAAAAGATAAAAATGAATATTTTATTTATAAAAGCAAAATAATTAGGAACCAAACTACGACAACTAAAACAAAATAATCAGGAACCAAACTACGACAACTTTGCTGGCTTAATGACAGTAAAGAAAAGTTTATCTATAAGACAATATGAGGCGCTCAGAACAACAGTGGCCTAACCCACATCCCACAATTTTACCAAAACGCTTTTATTACATTAAAGTTATGCATTACTTAATTATTTTCAAATGCAGATTGGCTCAAGCAACCATTGCTTGAGATACTCTGCATCTGAAAACACTTAAATAAGGGATAAATTTAATGTAATAAAACCGTTTTGGTAAAATTGTGGGATGTGGGTTAGGCCATTGTTGCTCTGAGCGCCTCATATATGTATGTCGAAATATAATGTAAACGTATGATCACCCAAAACCCAGTCAATAATATGTATACCTACAATTTGGGATCTATACATGAAATCACCCTGAAACCAGTCAAACATAGAAAATTCGGGATCTGTACTTAGTTCACTAGAAAGTTAAAATAATTATTTCTTCTTCTTATTTTTTTCTTTTATATAGGCCGTACTGAATATTTTTCTTCAACGGTGCCTTTCATTCTGCCCCTAAGTTGTCATTCCATATTTTCCTTGGGGGTCCTATATTTCTCCTGCTTAACAGTGTCTTGTCCCTGGCTATTCTTACTATTCTTGATTCAGACATCTTACTTATGCGCTCATTCCACTCTTCTTTTCTGTTCTTCACCCAGGTATTTATATTGTCTACCCCACATATGCGTCTGATTTACTCACTTTTTACCCTATCCTGTAGTCCTTTTCCAGCAAGCCTTCTTAAGATCTTCATTTCGTTAGTTTCCAGATGTCTTCGTGTTTTGCTTGTATCTGGTCTTGTTTCGGCCATTTAAGTCATAACTGGCCTAATAACTGACATATATTCGGGCCTGTTTCCAATCTTAGATGTTTGTTTTTCCAAATTGTGTCGTTTAGGCATCCGTCCGTTCTAGTGACTTTAAATATTTGGTCTTTTACCTCTTCTTCGATATTGTTGTCGGCTGATAGATTAATTCCCAGATATTTGAAAGTCGTTACTTGTTGTATAATTTGATTGTCTAACTCCAATTTGCATCTTATTGGTTATTTGGCAATTACTAAGCTTTTTGTTTTTTGGGCTGATATTTTCTTATCCATTTCTTTTGCGTTAATGTTGAACTCGTGCAATGATCTTTGTAGGTCGTCTTCGCACTCTGCTACTAACACGGTGTCATCAGCGTAACAGAGTATTTTTATCTCTCTATTGCCCATTTTGTGCCCTTTTTTTTTTCTTCACTTGTTTTATTATTGCATCGAACATTATGTTAAACAGTAGAGGGCTTAGTGAATCTCCTTGCCTGATTCCTGTGTTTGTTTCTATGGGTTCTGTTATTATTCCATTGACTTTCATTTCTATTTTATTTCTTACAAATATGTTTTCTATCAGCGTTATGATATCCAGCGGTAAATTTTTGTTATATATTAGGTGTATCACATCTTTTAATTGGATTCTATCAAACGCTTTCTCCTTTCTCTAGGTCTATGAAACATAAAAAGGCTGGTTGGTTAAATTCTAATGATTTCTCAGCTATTTGCCTTATCACAAAAACTGCATCGTTACATGATGTTCCACTTCTAAATCTTTGTTGTTCATCCGATATATTTATGCACGCCATTATTTTCTCCATAAATATTTTTGTTGTGAGTTCCAGTATAGTGCTCAGTAAATTTATCCCTCTATAGTTACTGGGGTCTGCCCTATCACCTTTCTTAAATAACTAATAATAACTAATAACTAGCTAATAATAAGTATTTACATACTTCAATAAAAACAGGTGAAACAGGCGACCTAGGTGAAATTAAAAGGAGCTGGACCATGTGATTTCCTACTCCATTTCAGAAGAAGAATTACTCGATGATGATGCTATAGAGGTGATGAGTAGATGATATATAGAGGAGACTGAACATGACTTATAATCAAAAATCGAGGGTAGCGACTCAGATGGTTTCGAAAATATTGAATCATACGGTTATTTTATTGCCAAAAATACACTGAATATTTGGAGGTGTTGTCCTAAGGTTTAATGACGTGATACCTCTCTGGACTCACCACCATACAGTCATTATCAAATAATGTAAAATAGCTTCTGATAAAATACAAAAAAAAAACAACAAAAGCCAATGAGGAGCCCCCTGCGAGTATGGTGTTTCATGTACGGTAGGAAAAAAATCGAGTGACAACAATCATTTGCAGAAGTTGCAATAGATCAGTTTGCAAACAATATATTATTATAACAGCTGTTGTGACATACGATTTCTGCCAAAATGGCCAAGCAAGTAATGAATAAAACAAACTTCATAAACATATGAGATTTTCAGTTCGAGAATAATTGTTTCAAAATTTTTTCTTGAACTCCACCACAATTAATTTTTGAATCTCATATTATTAGATGTGGTATAAATAACATACCGCGGAAATAGCTAAGCGAGATTCCAGAGCGTGGGTAGTTTAGAAGGTTAAAGCGTTATAGGTTTGATCAAAAAGATTGAATTCACTTTTTTTAACTGTTAACAGTCAACACTAAAACCCATAAAATAAATACTGAAAATAAATACATACTGTTTATTTCCGTTTAGCGAAAGATAGGTAATGTGAATAACCTTTTAAGGTCTAGACAACCATTAAATAAAATCATTGTAATTTAGAACCAACATGTAGTTTCGTAATAAATGACCTTACATGTACGAGAAAATGGCATGAGAATGTTGCACATAAGTCAAAATTTGATGATATGCAATTAAGTTGCAATGGGATATATAATTTTAAGACGTTAATAAGTTACGTTTTTACTGGTTTTCTATAACGTTGCTCTTTAAGTTTATGTGCATACCAGTTATTCAATATTACCGACATAAACAGAGTGTCCAGAAACTTCACCGATAAACGCAGACAGGACATTCCTCAGATAATTTTAAGACACTTTAACCCAATTCATCTAGTCCGAAAAGGCTTCCAAAGGTAGCTAGAACTCTTTGACGATGGCGTATTGTAATTAGTTTTTTTTAATACGTCCAGAACGCTTATATTTAGAAAAATGAAAATTAGTACGCATATTTATCTTCTAGAGATAAATCGATTCCATCTATTGCGGATTTCTAGTACGGGTCATAGGCGTCCGTTTTAGGTAGGGCAATGGTTAGTTTATCGCTTAACTTTTATGTCTTTCACTTTTAAGTATTTTTGATACTGGATTATTAAATTAAAAGGTATTCTAGTACGAACACGTACTTTTTTGCATTAAGTCGGTAGGATGCACCGTTTTCTAGAAAAATCGATTTGAAAATTTTTCGGTTTTCGAATTTCCAAAAAAAAATTAAAAAAAAAACTATTTAGAAAAACGAAAACTGGCACGTTTATTTATATTCTAGATGTGAATCGATTTCATTAATTGCAAATTTCTAGTACCGGTCATATTCGTCCGTTTTGGATAGGTAAACGGTTATTTTACCGCATAACTTTTTTGTCTTTAATTTTTAAGCATTTTTGACATAGATTATTAAATTATGAGGCATTATCGTATTAAAAGTTACTCTTGCTTTAAGTTGGTAAAATACACCGTTTTTTTCTCAATTTTTTTCAATTTTTTTTTCAAATTCAAAAAACGAAAAATTTTCTAATCGATTTTTCAAGAAAACTGTGTGTCCTACCAACTTAAATCAAGAATACCTTTTAGTACTAGAATACTACAATTTATCCAGTATCAAAAATGCTTAAATATTGAAGATAAAAAAGTTATGCAATAAAATAACCGTTGCCCTACCCAAAACGGGCGCCTATGACCAGTACTAGAAATTCGCAATAGATGCAATCGATTTAGCTCTGGAAGATAAATATGCGTGCCAATTTTTGTTTTTCTAAATAGAAGCGTTCTGGAGGTATTTAAGAAAAACTAATTACAAGACACCATCTTCAAAGAGCTCTAGCTCCCTTAGGAAGCATTTTCGAACTAGATGAATTGGGTTAAGATGTCTTAAAATTATCTGAGGAATCTTCTGTCTTCGTTTATCGGTAGAGTTTATGGACATCCTGTATATTTAAATATTTCTAAGATGCAAGAGATATACCAACTACAAAGTCCTTGCAAACATCCTGCTAGAAAGAACCAAAACATACACAGAAGAAATCGTTCTTCTTCTTCTTCTTCTACGGCACTACAGCCCAAATTGAGCCTTGGCCTCCTTTATTTTTTGCCTCCACCCTTGCCTGTCTGTGGCTGCTCTTCTCCATACACGGACTCCTAAAAGGGCTTGTGCGTCGCTGTTTACTGTGTCTTCCCAGCGCTTTCGTGGCTTCCCAACCGGTCTCTTTCCTTGCATTCTAGCATTCAGTGCTCGTTTTGGTAGCCTATCCTCTCCCATTCTTATCACATGTCCGGCCCATTGCAATCTTTGTAATCTAATGAAGTCTGACAGGGGCGTTTCCTTATAAAGTTGATAAAGCTCGTTGTTGTATCGACTTCTGAAGATTCCGTTTTCCCTCACAGGTCCTAGTATTCTCCTAAGTACTTTCCTTTCGAATGTGTCGAGTTTGTTTTTGGATGTTTCTTTCAGCACCCAGACTTCACTGCCATAGCATGTTATTGGTAGAAGAAATCGTTGGGGATTATTAATGCGAATTTATACCGGTAGATATTCACAATAAAACAGATAATGCAAAAATGCTGGGAGTTTGATCGTGAGCTTCATCAGATATTCATAAATTTTAAACAAGCATTTGATAGAGTATGCAGGGCTAGACGGTGGACAGCCATGCAGTAACTCGACTTTCCAAAAAAAAACTAGTCAGTTAGATACGGACGTGTATGGAATAGTTACGAAGTAAGGTAAGAGTTGGGCAACAATACTCGGAGATATTCGAAATAAACAATGGAGTAAAACAGGGGTATGCACTTTCACCACAACTCTTTAGCATGGCTCTGGAACACATAATCCGAAATGCAAGAAACGAAAATTTACTACAGTATTTCATCGAGAAGGACAAAACTTACTGTCGACATTTGCAGACGATATCGATTTAACAGGAAATACCAGATTAAGGATCAAGGAGACTTTTGTCAGGTTCGAGAAGGAATCAGAGGAGATGAGACTCATAATCAATAAAAATAAAACGAAACAAGTATATGCATATGAGCCGCAATAACCATATCAGAGGCAGAATCGGTCAGAACATCACCATCGATGACTTTAACTTTGAGCTCGTTAGAGAATTTAAGTATCTTAGAACAACAATAACTAAAGACAATAACGGATCACAAGAAATAAACAATAGGATATAAGCCGGCAATAGATGTCTTTATGCCCTTCAAAACCTTATAAAATCGAAACAACTAACAAGACGTACAAAGACAAAAGTATATAAAACTATTATACAACCCGTTGTACTGTGTGGAAGCGAAACGTGGACGATAACAAAGGCAAACGAAGAGAGACTACGTGTTTGGGAAAGAAAAATCTTATGGAAGATCTTTGCGCCTGTGCTTGATGAAGCAGCGGGACAATATAGGACAAGAACTAACAAAGAGCTCGAAGAACTTTACCCAGACGCCAGCATCATCTTATTCTTTTTTCTCGAAACTCCTTATGCCCCTCAGGGGCGCCGGAGGGTTTATTCATTCTCTATCCATATCTTCCATTTCCTGGGGTCCTTTGCTAACTCTTTCATTCGTTAAAATGTTTTTCCTTTTTCCTGTCCAATTTCTATAATCTGATCGATCTGTCTCTTCCTTGGCCTCCCTTTTCTTCTTTTACCATATCTTTTTGATTCCATCACCTGCTTTGGTAGTTTTCCTTGGTCCATTCTGTTAATGTGTCCATACCATTTTAATTTTATTTTTTGGATCTTGGTTATTATCGATTCCTGTTTCAGTATTTGTCTAATTATTTCACTTCTTATTCTGTCCAATTTCGTTTTTCCTGCTATTTTTCTCAGCTGCTTCATCTCCGCTGCGTTTATTGTACTGTTTATTATTGCATTGTTTACCCATGTCTCACTTGCATATATTAAAGTTGGTACAGTTTTATACCTTCAGTTTTATTTCTTTATCTATTTCTTTCTTTCCAAATATTGTTTTATTTAGTGCATAGTAAATCTTATTTGCGTTTTTCGCCCTATATGAGATTCCTTGATCTAGCTTTCCATCCTCTGATATTATTACTCCCAGGTATTCGAACGTCGAGACTGTTTCTATTATTTCGTTTTTGCACCTAAATATCGTTTGGTTTATTTCTTCCCTTTTCTTTTGGGCTACTATCATGGTCTTCTTTTTCTTTACATTTACCTCCATTTTCAAATTTTCTATTTCTTCCACCCAGATATCGAATAATTTTTGCATTTTCTCTTTATTGTCTGTTATTATTACTAAGTCATCTGCATATAGTAATCCCTCCATTCTCACTGGTACTAAATTTCTGTACCCTATTGTTGACTGTAATTGCCTTGACTTTCTTTTAGCGCTCTTTATTACTCTATCCATTACTAATATAAACAAAACTGGGCTGAGACTGTCCCCTTGTTTTATTCCTCCCCTTAGGTTTATTATTGGCGATCTGTTTACGTTTATTTGTACTTTACCAAGTACGTTTCTATATGTATTTTGTACCACGCTTACTATTTTTTGCGGGATTTGCAGGTCTTCCGTTACTGACCATATTACTTCTCTATTTATAGAATCAAAAGCAGCTTTGATATCTATAAACGTAATATATAAGTCTTCTCCTATTTCGTTTTTCCTTTCAATTATATCTCTCAGTATGTATATATTATCTGTTGTTCCTCTTTCCTCCCTAAAAGCAGCTTGTTCTTCTTCTAATTTTCCCTCCAGTTCTTTCCTGAGCTTTCTTTCTATTATTCCGGTGTAGACTTTATATGCCACTGATGATAAGCATATAGCCCTATAGTTATCACATTCCGCTTCATCTCCTTTCTTGTGTATTGGTATCAATACATTTTCTTCCTAATCTTTCGGTATCTTTTCTGTTCTCCATGCTTCCCTCATTATGGCCAGTAGCCAAAACTTGCCTCGTTCTCCCACGTACTTCATCATCTCCGGATCTATGTTATCTGCACCTCCCGCTTTTCCAATCTTTATTCTTGCCAATCCTTCTTCAATATCTTTGATATTAATTTCGTCCACTCGATTGTCCCTATCCTCTTCTGCCAACATCATAAAAGAAATAAAGTCCAGAAGACTCCAATGGGCAGGACACTTTAGAAGACATTCTCACCAAATAACAGTAAGGCTGGTATGGGAGGAAGTCCCAACTGAAAGAATCGCGGTCCCAACCACGCGGACGCACTCGACTCCGGTGGCGAGATAATGTATGAGGATTGCTGAAAGCTATGGGCATGGAGAATTGGATAGAGGTTGCTCACGACAGAGAAGAGTGGAGGCATGTTGTCGAGTCGGCTGAAAAATTTTCGTGGTCTGACTTTCCAAATTTTTGACCTGTTCCGCAATTGAAACTTCCTGTTCCAGTGTTCCCATGCACCGGGGTTTGTCCGACTAGACACCCTTAAGCTATTAAGAGATTTTCAGCTTGGTGTTGGTCAACTTTTTTTTTCATACGCGGGATCCAGACCTATTAGTAATGATTAGAAATAGAAAGCGCTGGCAGGCTCTGCCTGAGGATGAGGAGCTGCACTTCACGTCTTGGGTGGAGGCTGTTATTAAAATATATTAGATAAAATTGAAACAGGGCCAAATATTGTAAGTAAAGTTAACAAGAGTCAGGCAAAATATCGTAAGGAACTCAAAATTAAAAACAATCTAATAGATTAGAGCCACTTAGCTAGTAAGAAGTAGATATAGTTAATAAATTATAAATAAAAAATGTAAACTATCAAAAATAAATGTAATCCCATCAGGAAAACGACCTGGATTAGTCGCTAGAGGCCAGGTCATAGGTGTAAAACTGAAACAATTGAAAAAAAAATAGTGTCGAGTCGGCTAAAACTAATGAAGGGTTGTGACGCCACGGAGTAAATAAGTAAGTAAGTAAGAGCCATACCAAGGGACATAATGAAGGGAGAAGATCTAGTTAGATGATTGATTAAAGCGAATTGACTGAGATGGTTGGGACACAGAGAGAGAAGGAAAAACGACCTACTGATTAAGAAGATCACCAGATGGAAACCATAAACTGAAAGACCAAGGGGAAGACCCAGAGAGAGATGGGAGGACCAGGTCCTGAGAGATCAAAATTCTGAAAGTGAGAAACTGGATGGAACTATGCACATATCGAAATGAGTGGAAAAAAATTGTAACGAAAGCCAAGTAATATAACCAATTTTGATAACACACAAGTGGAATGCGGGGAAATTCACCGCAATAAGCGAATCAGGCAGCTCTAACTAAGGGAGGCAAACATTACATCAGGAATGAAAAGCCTTGATGATAAGATGTACCTATAAAAATTTAAAAAGTTACGTTATTATAGGATTTCTACAGCGCTGCTTTTTAAGTTTATGTACATACGATTTATTTAATATTACCAACATATATTTAACTATTTTTAAGATGCAAATTTATTTATATATAAATCTGCAGTGGTAATTGACAACCTTTGGCACTCATAACCGTTTTTTCTAGGAATTAATAAAAAATAACTGAATATAAAAATATCAGGTGTTAATTTTCATTATCAATACATATTTTATTCATACATAAAATAAAATATAAATACACTCTGGGACAAAATTATCCGCCCAACCTTAAAAATGGGTAATTTTTGATGTCTCGTATTTCCTAAATCTGTGATCCTATTTAAGTGATTGTTTCAATACGTTATATCCTCATTATTTAATAATATCGCTGTAATAATATTGTTGCTAAACAGGTAAATTTTCATTGTATGCCGGGTGTACGAATCAAACTGTGCATCACCTGTTCAAAAAACCTGCATCATCAAAAAGTTCACATCACCCTGTGGAATATTCTAGCGTTTATAAAATACTTAAATTCAAACCCAACTATAGCCTCATGTTTTCTGAACATTCTGTTTTTGATTCATTAACTTACGTTGTACCATAAAAAAGTTAGATACTTTAACAACTAGCCATGTTTTTCATCAATAAAGGGTGTTTTTAAATAATAATGGCCAACTTTAAGGGGTAATTCTGCATTAAAAAATAATGACAAATTCCTTTATAAATATATGTCCGCAAATGCTTTCTTTATAAGATGGGGGTGTTGAAACTGACGATTAATTTATTGCTTTAAAACCGGTTATAATATGTAAATGAGATGTTTTACTTACAATTTAGCAACTATTATGGAAGAAATTTTAAAAATAAAGTTTTTGAAATTCCATTTTATTTCCCATCAAAATGAAAATATTTTTTCAAAACCCACTTAAAATATTGTGTGTGCGACTTATTTTTACCACATTTAGCGGTTTATTATTCTGGTTAATTTTGCTATAAAATTCGAATCATTTGCCATATCAATCAATTATTTGTAGATGATATTGCTTAGATAAAAAGGCATTTTTAGTAAAATTGTTTTTTCGTGGTTCTCCTGTATTATCAATTAATAATAAATTTTTAAATATTGTCGATTTTCTTGTCTTCGGTGCATGTAGTTTCTAGATTCCAATATACGAGCATGTAAGATTCTTTAATTTTTGGTATTTTTTATGCACCAAAAGTAATAAAACGTAGATAAAAACGTTAGCCATATAATTAAAAAGTTTTTATATTAAGGAAAGTAAAAATAATCCTAATAGGCAATTACTAAAAAAATTAATATTAATTTAATCAACTGCACACCTACAAATATGGTATAAAATATTCAAATTTATGATAATAGAGAATTTCCTGTTCACAACGTGTAAAAGTGCATAAAATAATAAATTAATAAATTTAATTTAATTATACGTTTGAGATAATACGAAGACTTTCGTTTTTATTATTTTTACGCGTTTATGACTATGAAAAAACAATTAGAAATGGATTACGGATCTGCCAAAAAATCAATTAGAGGAATCACTGAAGGTGGATATGAGCTATTACCTCCGATTTCGTTCAACCTCCATCGATTTGCATGAAAATTGGTAAGTGGTTAGAGGATATCTCAAGGAACAAAAGTGACATAGTGCCAACTTGCGCTTTTACGCTGGGGGTGGATCCCATCCCTTCTCAGGGTGAAAATTATTTTATTAAAAATAACCCCACAATTAGATAGGGGGACAAATTCTGAGCAAAGTTTGTTATATAAAGTTATCAAAAAAAACCAAAACTTTTTAAGATGTTAAAGATCAAAAATATTAATTTTTCCTAAGAAAAATGCATGTTTTTAACAGATTTCTCATAGATAACTCAAAAACTATAAGTTTCTACAAAAAAGTTATAATTACCAAAATTGGAGCTAATAAAAAATTAAATAAACTTCTTACCAAAAAAACCTTTTAATATTAAGTAAAAGTGAGTTATAGGTAATTGAATGCATATTTTTTTCGGCGAGTACCCAAATCTAAGTATTCAAGCTTAAATTACGGGAAAATTATGCATTTTATAACATAAACTTATTAAACATTAATTTGTGAAAGTACTTAAAAATATCTATCAAATGAGATACAGAACAAGTTAATAGCATTAAAATTTATGCTCCAAAAATTTTTCAAACTTTACCTTTTAAAAATTTTTCCAAAAAATATTATCGTTTTTTTCTAAACTCCGTTAACTTTTAAGATATCAGGTTCACCTGAAAACGGTTTGAAATGTTATTGTTATTAAAACGCGTTGAAATTAATCTTTTACACCCCTTACTTTTTTAAAAATCAAAGATTAAATGGCCACGGTTACATGGTTCTCGCAGCAAAATTTAATCTTTAAACGTTTCTATCTCGGTTATTTTTCACCCTACAGAAATAGTAAAACAGGTATAATATTTTATATAGAAAAATTCAAATTTGGGTATTTACCATTTTTTAAAATTAAATAACCATAATTTTAAAAGTTCTGATTTTTAAATTATTTTTTTTTCAAAAATATGCATTTTAAACCGGTGCATATGTATTCTAAATTATAACTTATGCTAATACAAAAAAATTTTGGCAAGGATTACTATAGATTTTAATTTTTGTGGAAATGGCGTATGTTTAATTTTTCACTTTTTCCTAAAAAATTCGAAAGGGTTCTCTTCATTTCAACATAACTTGCTTAATTTTGATGCTATTAACTTCTTCTGGAGCTCATTTGTTAGGCATTCTGAAGTACTTTGATAAGTGTTTAGCAGGTATATTTTATAAAATGCATCGTTTTCCCGTTATTTAAGCTTGAATACTTAGATTTGAGTACTCATCGAAAAAAATATACATTCAATTACCCATACCTCACTTTGAATTAACATTAGCTTAGTACTTTGAGTGAACAGTGTATTTAATTTTTATTGTCTTCAATTTTGGTAGGAATAACTTTTTTGTTAAAGCTAATATTTTTTGAGTTATACGTGAAAAAAAAAACCTAAAAACATGCATTTTTTTAGGAAAAAATAAAATTTTTGATCTTTAATAACCCAAAAAGTATTGATTTATGTTAATAACTTAATATAACATATTTTGCTTGGAATTTCTCCCTCTATCGATTTATAGTATTATTTTTAATAAAATAATTTTCGCCCCAGAAAAGGGGTGGCATTCAACCCCAGGGTAAAAGCGCAAGTTAGCATCATGCCACTTTTGTTTCTTGAGGTGTCCTCTAACTGCTCACCAATTTTAATGAAAATCGATGAAGGTTCAACGAAGTCGGAGGTGAAAACCTTCAGTGACTGCACTAAATACCGAAATCTAGAACGAGTTAGACCAGCGATTCTCAATCTGTGGTACATGTACCATTGATGGTACATATCATTAGTTGCGGTGGTACACAAAACGCAAAAACACAAACACAACCAAAAGTAGTACCCTGTTAAGTTGGATTTTATTCATTCCATAAACTGCCAGCATATAAATTATAGTTAAATAAATTACCTAGCTAGATAGGTATTTCAGGTAGGTGGTACCAAATATAATAAATATTTGGTGGTACATGACTCAAAAAGATTGAGAACCACTGAGTTAGACTGTTTAACTTTTACAGTTTTAGCTCTAGAAATATCATCCTGATAGGGCAATGGGAAAAGTGAAAATCTCTTGAATGACCGCTCAGTGAGCAGTAGGTTCATGTAAATGTGTTTATTGAATAAAAAATAGAAATTCTCACCTTCATGGGACAGTTTTCGTCAGAGGTTTCGTGGCCCGAAAGTAATACTTGAACATTGTTACAAGTTTTACGCTTATCAGTGAGGCACTATATTATATTAGACTTAAATGAAAGTAGTACAATATCCTAGTCATATCTTCATATGCTCCTACAGAGGATAAACGAGAAACAATCGAAGACGACTTCTCCAAATATGCAAATAACCTAAGACTAAAAATAGCACAACACATCTTCCACGATATCTTAAACGATAATGGGCAAATTCTAATGGGCAAATCCTTGTAGAGCTATATATTGCTATAACAGCAATATGAAGAAATAGAAGCGAATGGACAACAGTAAACTAGTCGAGCATTTTAAAAATCGGTGTCAAACGAGAAAAGGAGGTATCAGACCTAACTGCGTGTCTGTATGCAGGAAAAATAATAATGAACTAATAATCCACGAAGAAGAGCTGTTCTAAACATGGCAAGAATATTGCACAAATTTAATAAGCATAGATCAAGAAAAAGAACATGGAAGGCATACATATCTTGGGATGGACCTTCCGGGAGAACACTTAGAAATAGACGAAATGTTGCAAATAATTAAAAATGGATGATTGTACCGGCCGAATTTCTTAAGTATTGATGAAACACTTTACATAGCAAATTATAAAAACCATTAACGCTGATAAGGAACGAAGCATTCCAAAGCAAAATTGAATTAAGTATAAGAAACCCTTTTAATAAAAATGGGAGACAAAATCAAGTGCTCTAGTTATAAAGGTATCTTCTTATTTAATCTCATCTCTTCATTGCTTGAGTCCTTGTCAGGGCGAGGTGACACTCTAAATATTGTTGTATGATGTCTACGTTTGCTTCAATCTTGTGACAGATGGACGGCTTCATTTTTCCACAACAGTCTTCATTTGGTCTACCTATCGTATTGTAGACCTTCCTCAGTGTTCGGCATTCTATCGTTCTTTCTACCAATAGTTCCAGAGTACCAGTTCTTTTGGCTATATGGCCGCAGTAATTTAGGTATGCCCGGTTTATTTTTTAAAAGCCTGTATTTGATATAATGAATTTTCAGAATTGAGAGGTTCGGTGTGTGTTCTGCCCGGACCACGAGAGCTACAAACCCATATAGAGCATGAAATAAATTTCTCACGAGAGCAAAAAAAAACGATTTTTAAATATTTAAAATAGGGATTAAATAAGGAGTAATCGTCCAGGAGCATCGGTATGGCGTGTATTGTTACAATGCTGGCTTTTATTTTTATCCCTAATGGTTCCAATTTCTTTATCTTACTTTAATCTCTCCATTTCAATCCTTTTTACAGTTATGTCATTCTTCATCTAAAAATTTTTAAATTATGTAAAATAGTGATTTAATAAACAGTAACCGTCCGGAGCATCGGTATGGCGTTTATTCTTACAATGATGGCTTTTAGTTTCATCCCCATTGGTTTGAATTGCATTATCTCGATTTATTCCCCCCATTTTCAACATTATCTACAGTTGCGTCATTCTTGATCTGCAAATTTTTCTGTATAAAAAAACTATTTTTAAATATTTTTTTATGTCGTTTATTCTAACAGCGATGGCTCGTATTTTCATCCCTATTGGTCCGAATTTCATTATCTTAATTTAGTCCCCCCATTTTCAACCCTATTTAAAGTTGCGTCATTCTTCATCTGAAACAAGGTCTAAAATGGTGCGTATTTCAATAACGACGCAACTACCCCGTGGTGGCACAGCACATAGTTACAGTTCTGTCGCTTTTGTATCAACTGTATACAGTATTTTAGAAGTTAATTACGCAATAAACAGGAATTGATAATATTTGCAGTTACGTCATTCCTATTACGGACCGCCAATTTGAAGAGTAGAATTTAGTGGATCGGCACAAGAAGATAACAAGTATGATGCATATATCTATTTCATTAAATACAGTATATTTCAATATTTGAAGATGAAACTTTATCTATTGAAAGGTTCAAAAGTTTTAATATTCCATCTCACCTTGCGGCAACCAAATATTTCTTCAGAGTCACTCTGTCAATTCTGGTTGGGCTAAAGTTCGGTTGTTGATTATTTTTACTAGTCAGCTGCGTCGAGTGGATACCTAGAAGATACTCTACATCTACAGCCTCCTTCTCAATGACCGTGTACTTAAAGAACTTTGTTGTTCATTGTGCAATGTGACAATGAATTTTTGAAGGCTGCACACAAACGCTATTTATTTTGCACCTCAGGTATATGGGTAATTTTATTGATAAGTCGTCGATATTTTTTAACCAATTTGGCACTGTCAATAGTTTGGTTCCGGATAACTACCAGGTATATAATTTTCTTGATGTCAAACATGATCGGAGATACAATGGATTTCTAGTTGTCCTTATTATATCAACTAATTCCGAAACTTCATCGTCAAACAAATCAAAACGAGAATATTTTATTTTTGAAGGCAAAACATTTCCATTTCTATGCACTAAAGTGGTTCTTCTAAATTGGTGTATTTTGGCGTAAATTTTTAATATAAGCAAACTTGGAGCGCCACATTATATCTTGTATATCTTTTTTGTTTATGCAGAACAAATTACACGCTTTGGCAAATGTGCAGAACAAATCTACCACTAACTTGTGGTTTATTCAGATTTTCTCTAATCGTTTGGATTCTATATGGGGCAGTACAGCTTTACGTAAACTTGGAGCGCCACATTATATCTTGTATATCTTTTTTGTTTATGCAAAACAAATTACACGCTTTTGCAAAAATGCAGAACAAACCTAGCACTAACTTGTGGTCTATTCAGATTTTCTCTAATCGTTTGGATTTTATATGGGGCAGTGCAGCTTTACGTAAACTTGGAGGGCCACATTATATCTTGTATATCTTTTTTGTTTATGCAAAACAAATTACACGCTTTGGCATAAATGCAGAACAAACCTAGCACTAACTTGTGGTCTATTCAGATTTTCTCTAATCGTTTGGATTCTATATGGGGCAGTACAGCTTTACGTAAACTTGGAGCGCCACATTATATCTTGTATATCTTTTTTGTTTATGGGAAACTAATTACTCGCTTTCGCCTGGAAGTAGAACAAACTTAGCACTAAGTGGCTGTCTGTTTGAATATTCCGGAAAGTTTTTGTTTTCAAGTGGACCGTACAAGTTTATGTAAAGTTTTTTTTCAATATTTCTTATATTTTTTTAGAACAAACTTCAAAAGTACAGAACAAAATAGAACAAATCTAGCATTAACTGCTCCATTTGTGAAAAACTATATTGGGAACTGGGGCAATACAGGTTTACACACATTACAAGTTTTATCCAAATTCTGTGCTCCGTGCTTAAAGAGAGTTAAGTCCCAAAACACTGTTTTGGGATAAACGCGTTTAAAGTTTGCAATGATATGTTCGAGTTTTTTCGATTTCGAGTACTTTTGAAATTTTTACAAGAATTTATCCCTTACATTTTTTTTAAATACTGTTGATCAATTAAATATTTATTTCTCTCAATAACGTAATCAATAAATAATATAAACAAACCATATAAGTATTATAAAAAAATAATAAACTTTTTCTTACATGGACTTAACAAAATTTGCACAAATATCAAGAACTTAACACGCTTATCGCATAACACAAACTATTCCAAAAAGCATAAAAAATCATATTTAATAATAATAATGGGGTCATTTGAGGTTATTAAGTCTTTATAGAATTGGTGAAATACTGGTGAAATGTATGAAAGCAGGTTAAGGAGGTCAATTTTTCTTCTTAGGTATAGGATTTTATCCTGGGTAAACTAGGGTATATTTTGCTAATGGTTTCTTTGCCTCTTCTTTGAAACTAATGCATTGAAACGGTTGATTAAGGTCTAACTAATTCTTATAGTAAATCATTTCAGGCTCGTTTTTGACAAAATTCAGCCACTGTACATCTCTCCATCTAAAATTGTTTCCAACAACATCAATGTCGGTTTTTAGCAGCTTAGCAAAGTCAAAGAAGCTATCTTGAATTATCTCCTTCATCACGAAAGGGCGTTTCTTACCAGTGCTTTGTATAACTTCGGCCCAATCATGAGGATGGTGGAAGATCCAGTACTAAAAAATTTATGATTAATCTCTTTTAGAAGAATTTTGCAGGGCTACCATACACATAACTGCTACATGAGTATTCTTGTTTTGACCACCACATGTATATGAGTACATGGTCAAACTTTTCGCAACAGTCTTTAAAGCTTTAGAAATAAATTTATATACACATGAGCCAATTCCATTAGCACCTATGCCAGCTACACCTTCATGCCAAAGGTAACAGTTATGCCATCACTGCAGTCGTAAACTGTTAGATTAATAGTCCAAAGTTGGCGTTTGTAGAACGCTACAGAACTATGCATGAGTGGAGTGGGAAGGCATTGCTACATGTCAAATGTCACAGTTTTGGTTGAACGTTAACTTTTGTATTTTCTTTGTCTTATTAGACTCATACGCACCCTCCGAGTTATCATGGTGGTCATTTTTTTGTTTTAAAATCTCTTAATTTTCATTCTCAGAACATATTTTAAATTGCATGTCTAGCCTATCACATTTTGAACATGCATCTACTTTAGGCTTTTTATTTTTAAATTTAAATTGTGGAACTCTTCACAAAACTTAGTATAGCTTACCGGTTATGAACTACTTTCAGATAGGGTACGCTTGTATTCTTCATATTATAGTGTCACTATCGTCAAATGTGGAGAAACAAATTTTTTCCCACAATCTCGTCTTGAGTACGGGCTTTCAATAAGCTGGGATTCTAATTAAAAATGTATTTACTCTATTCCTTTCTTCTTCAGTTATAAAGGTTTTTCTAAAATTTCCTCTTTCATCCGGTTGAATTATGCCCGAAGAAGATGATATTTTTTTTAAATCATAGTTTATACCTATGTATCTCCGATATTCTCCAAATACTTTTGGTAAAATGGACAAATCAGCTGTAAAGGCGCGCAGCGTACAGAGAGTCAACGTAATAACTTATTAGTTAGTCCAGAAAGCCACTGCGCATCCGCTAGGAAAAATATTCTAATTCGGATTTTTTGCACAATCTTACTCAAAAAGGACTCCTTTTAACAAATTTGCATGTTGCCAGGACCAAAAGGTGGTCAATAATTTTTTAAACGTTTTTTTTTTGTTTTTTTCCTAAAATTATTATTTTTGCATGCAAAAAAGTTTTTTTAGATTTTTTGGATCATTCCAAACAGAAAAGGTCTTTAGTGACTTTTCTCTAAAAATGATAGTTTTTGACATATAAGCAATTAAAAATTGAAAAATTGCGAAATCGGCCATTTTTAACCCTCAAAAACTATGTGAGAAACTGAAAATTTGAATGTTGCCAAGGTAGGTAGATATTCTTTTAACATCGATTGATGAAATCCCGAAAGTTTTTTGCAATACAATATTCAAAACTCCTTTGTTTTTTAATTGCGAATCAAGCGTGTGCGACACTATTTTCCACCGACAGTATGTCCCGAAACAGGTCGATTTTTATTTTTAAGTTATAATATTGTGGCATATATGGTATACTAGTGACGTCATCCGTCTGGGCGTGATGACGTAATCGATGATTTTTTTAAATGAGAATAGGGGTCGTGTGGTAGCTCATTTGAAAGGTTCTTCAATTCTCTATTCAGTAATGTAAACATTTACATAATTATTTATACAGGGCGTCCTTCTACTTCTTTTTTTGTCAAATAATTTAATTTAATAAAAAATTTTTGGACACCCTGTATAAATAATTATATAAATGTTTTTATTACTGAATAGAGAATTGAAGAACCTTTCAAATGAACTAGCACATGACCCCTATTCTCATTTAAAAAAAATAATCGATTACGTCATCACGTCCAGATGGATGACGTCACTATTATACCATATATGCCACAATCTCATAACTTAAAAATAAAAATCGACCTGTTTCAGGATTTTTCCTTAAAGTCGCCAGTTTACGAAATAACGAATTTATTCCTTTCATTTGCACCATACTGTCGGTGGAAAATAGTGTCGCGCACACTTGATTAGCAATTAAAAAACAAAGGAGTTTTGAATATTGTATTGCAAAAACTCTTCGTGATTTCATCATTCGATGTTTAAAGAATATCTACCTACCTTGGCAACATTCAAATTTTCAGTTTTTCACATAGTTTTTGAGGGTTAAAAATGGCCGATTTCGCAATTTTTCAATTTTTAATCGCTTATATGTCAAAAACTATCATTTTTAGAAAAAGTCACTAAAGACCTTTTCTATTTGGAATGATCCAAAAAACCTAAAAAAACTTTTTTACATGTAAAAAAAATAATTTTAGGATAAAAACAAAAAAAAAAACGTTTAAAAAATTTTTGATCCCCTTTTGGTCCTGGCAACATGCAGATTTGTTCAACGGAGTCCTTTTTGAGTAAGATTGTGCAAAAAATCCGAATTAGAATATTTTTCCTAGCGGATGCGCAGTGGCTTTCTGGACTAAGTGTACAACAGTGTATTAAGTCGCAAAATTGTGGGACTTAACACACTGAGTCTTCTTATTTCTTAAATAATATTTAGTGTAAAGAGTGATATGTCTAAGTTCAGGACTTAACACGCTTTACACAGTTAGGATTGATCGTTTTTCATTTGTGTAAAATAAATATCTCAGTTTAGGAATTGAATTGTACTTATTAATAAATTATATACACATGTAGATATCAAATTCTAACATACAGATATAATAGTGCATTGGCTAATTTTGACCATTTTTGGACTTAAATCACTTTACGCACAGAGCACAGAATTATCAACTCAATATAAAAGCTCAAAATATAAACTTTATACCACAATAATCTAATCTAATCTCTCGTTTAGATTCTCACAAAGAACCTCCAAATAGAGGCACAGATCCAGAGCCGTGCGGTACAATTTTTCAATATGATGCAAGTCTTCGAAATGCCGCCCCTTAAATATTATTGAAACTCACCTTTTATTTTTATTAAATGCAACTGCATAAAATGAAGGAAAACTTTTATTTAAAAAAACATAATTTAAATTAAATTAAATATGTATTAACATTAAATAACATTTACAAAAATTACAATTTTACCCTTCTGACATTAATTTTGTAGTGTAGGGTAGTCTAACGTAGCAGTTAGTGAGGACTATTTACCTAAATGAGTGCTAAATTTTTTAGTTTTGTTTGTCTTATGGAGCTTGTTAAATAGTGTTTAATAATTTTTAATTTTGAAAAGCTTCTTTCCCACTAGCTACCGAGACAGGGAGTGTTACTAAAATTTTTAGTAAGACACAGCACCGGCGCTAGTGTATAAGCAACGAATATTATATTCGAGTATATTATTCGTTGAGAATATTCGTTGGTATAAGGTATCCTCCTATAAAACTAGCATAGGCGCTCTTCGGTGTTTTTCAATTAGTATTTTGTATAACATCAGAAAAACAACTCTTTGACGCCCTCCAAACAGAGGCGACCCCCCTGCAGTGTATCCCTTTCAGGCCCTTTATCGCCAACTTTGGCATTTGGGTATAAGAAAATTAGGCTATTTTGGTACAAATAGCTCAAAACCTCTAAAGGTTTCTTGGGGTATGGTATCATTTGGGATATATCACGCAATTCTTCTATATAGATCATTTGTCTCTACTTATATCAGATTCTTTTTCTTTTTCTATTGAAAGTATTGAATGAAAATTCATACAATATTTTATAGTGTTGTATCATCTATTTTCCTCAGTTTAAAAATATCATCAAAAATTATTTATTTATGGATTTCTAGAAGCGAAAATCGATCAACCAAAGAATTAACGGCAATGTCTAAAATTAAGATTAAAAAAATTTAATTTAAATTTGTATTCCTCTGGAAAGAGCTCATCCACAGATTTTTCGTAATCAAATTGACACTTTTTCTCCTGGTTCGAATTTCATTTTCAGTTGAAAATTCGGAACTTATATCAAGATTTTCTGCAATTTCAATAGCAGTTATTTTCGTTTGGTCATAGCCAGATGTCTGTAACTTTTCATTTTTTCTATAGTTTCTAACAACATTTGTACACAATCTGAAAAATTTATAGTTATATCTTGCAACATCTTCGAGACTAAATTTATATGAAATAAAATATCATGTCAAAGAACTACACCGCATATAAATTTATAATTTTTATTATTTTTTGCTAATCCATGTGATTTGAGTTAAGTTTCTGAATTTTTGTTGACTACTTCTTCTATTATTTCAAATAAGGCATCTTATATTTCACAAAATTGAAATATTAAACGTTGCAATGTATCTATTTGAGTTGACCATCTAGTATCACTCAACGGATTCAGAGTTGCTTGTGTAACAGGTTTTTTCAGAACTTCCCAAGGATTTGTAGAACCAGAAAAATCCGTTTATGGATAAAAAAAGTAACAACTGACTCTAGCAAAATTGTTCACTTCTAAATGAGCATTTTCATTAAAACAAATAATTTTTTGAAACCAACATACAGAGAGATAAAACAAACAGATATCTAAATTACAAATTATGCCACAACATACACATTAAAAAGGAAAAGTGTACAGTTCCTGAATAATACAAAAAAGGTTGTTGTTTCTGTAGAATGTGTAGAAGAACACGCTTCCTTGACTTTTAAAACTAAAGAGTGGCATGCGCAGATCACGTAAAACGCCCTCGGATATTTTTAAATTAGGTATTCTATTTTACACACCATTTCTTATTCTTATGATTATTTTGATGTATTTTGATTTTACCCATTATGCCGCCCCCTTTATGATGCCGCCTGATGCGACTGCCTCGTCGCATCATAGCACGACGCGGCCCTGCATAGATCCTTTAGTTCAGAAAGATACGTTGATATCTAAACAGCTGTTGCGTTGTAAGTTAATTAACAGCGTCTGTAAAACTAAAATTTTCAGTGATTTATTTTTATAAAAAAATTATCTAGTATCGGTTGAACTCATAAAAAAGTTTTGCAACTTAATTCTTAACTATTCGTTACTCAACCGGTAGCTTGAGATAATTTGTTGATTTAATGATAAGATTTAATCAAGACACATTCTACGCGAGATACATCAAGATCTAACACCTGCTTAACTAAAATATTGTGTATCGAGTCTACCGGGACTTCATTGGCGTTACATTTAGTAACAACACAAGGATTGGAAATTATAAATTTAAATAGTTACACTGATAATACGAGGCTTGTTCGGTTAAAACCAATCTTTGGTCCAGAAAAAAATTATTGGCAAATATATCTACATGCAATGAGCACTAAAAATAAGCCACATATACCATTGTTTCCTCAACCGAGATATGTCCTACTTAAATATTGATCGTGGCTATTGATTGTCCCGATTTATCACAAAGTGGTAAATCGGGCTATCAGTTGGATGCTCTAATATCTTCTATTTCTTTCGATGTAGATTTTCTTTCATTACTTTGGCACCTTGAAGCCAAGCATTGTCGTGCTGAAGAATCACACCGCGTGAGAGCATCTCTGGACGTTTTTGTCCTATTGCTTGATAAAGCTGGTCCAAAGTTTCAATATACAGGTTTTCTTTGAAACGCACTCTATATTCTGTAAATAATATGAGCAGGGGTCCTTCGTAATAAAAAAAAACATGTTAACATTACCTTTCCTACAAAAGTTTGTACTTTAAATTTCTCAGGCGGTGGTCTCCAATACACCCTGTACGCAGCCAACAGCGTCTATTGGATACCACCGGCTAAATCGGTGATCACTACAATTTACCCCGTAATTTGTATTTGTTTTAGAATTAAACTTTTTTTAACTATTTTCGGTTGTAAACCGAAAGTCTAAAGTTTATTAAAAGTAACGAAAATGAACAAATTTCCTAAGGGCGTGACGCTGTACGCAGCCTACAGCGTCTATTGGAGACCACCAGTCTGGATATCGGATTGTTTGCGTCGTTCCATTGCATAAATGACACTTACTGTGTAGTTCCAAATAATGATATCAAGATTCGTTGCTAACAATAATTTTAGTATCATGTGCAATAATTTTATTCTCATATTTTTTAATCTTATAAATTATTTATAAATCTTTGTCGTTAAATAACATGTTTAAAATTTATTTAATTATTATTAATTTATGTTTCAGGTGAGTACTATTCTTGTATCTTCGAAATATTGACGGTAAGAACATATCGATCTGTTTACACTTATTTCTGCATCATCGCCAAATTTCTATAATAACTTCTGGAGCAGTGTTGCATACTACATAATTATTATTGTTTTATATATTTAATTATTGTATATTCTGGTTTAATAGCGTCTTGCCACACTTTCAAGTTAGGACACACAAATAAACTTTATCCGGTTTCATATTAAATTTTATATTGCTCTGTTAAACTATGTATAAATATAATATTATATCTATTATAGACATATACAGAGTGGACCCAAAGACTGTAAACGTCTAATTATCATCTCTTAAATGAGGGTTTAGTATCAAACAACGTTAACTACAAAACATAAAGTGGCAGAAAATGCGAAAAACTGTTTTTAAACGTAATATCGGCCAACACATTTGTGATTACGGAGGCAAAATACATTGCATTAGAAATCTGTAAATTTATATAGTATTATTATGGTTTCTTTGACATATTGTAAAAATTATTACAGGTTATTGTTATTCTACAGAGAAAAAAATAGAATTTTTTTCTAATAATGACCTGATAACGTTTTTTGATATTACCGATATATATTTTTTGTAACCGTTAACGTCGCACCTGATAATAAGAGTTTTACTACAGGGTTAGTACTGCTGGGTGAAAATGTAAAAATGTAATTTCACTAAAATGTTGCGAAAATTTCCCTGATATTTCTCTTTTTTTCAGGATATCCAGTTTGACTTTAACTTACATTCTCTGATATTTTCAAAATTTTCAGGATATCCAATGCAGCACTAACCCTGTGTTATTAAAAATGTTCTTTAAAAAAGTTCTTTAAATAAAAAACTTCATTTTTCTAATAGTAACATACAAATATTAAACTTATGAAATTTCTAAATACTCATACAATCTTTAAACGTCTTCATCTTCTGAAACATTTTCATTATGATCATCACCCCTTCCTTGAAGATTCTAGTAAAAGAAGTGATATTTTTCTTTGACTTTTGCTCACAGAGTTCTACTAAACCTTATAACTTTTTATTTTTCATCGTTAACGGTTTGTCATATTTTCTTCTTGGCACAAGTTTGTTAATTGAAAATGTTCAAAGTTGTCTTCACTGTATTTTAAAGTTCGTAAAGCTGTTTGATAAAAAATTATATTTGAAATAACTGTGTGCAGTGTCTTATTTTATAATATGTATATTGTAGCCAAACTGTATTCAACCATTTGACAACATTTCCTTCAATGTCAGTTTTTTTATTTTTAATCATTTGAATTTGAAGTTCTTTAAAATCCAAAATGTCTTCCTGATCTATTTCAACTACTTCGTATTTTGATTTCTTTAAAGCCATTTTAATCACTGTACATATACCATCCCGATGGATCATAAATTTCCAAGCCTTTACTCGCGTTTTCGATGTGGGCATGGACCATATCACATTCAATTTGGGAATGTCCGGGCTCAAAAAATAACTGGTCGATTTTTGAAATATTTAGTGTTTCAACAGCAAACAGAAACATTAGGGAACAATTGAATTTCCATTTTGGCCCGAACAAGTTTCAGACATAAAAATGAAGTCTTTCCCAGTTACTTCACTTTTCATTGTCTTTGTAAGGCAAGAGGCAACCTCAGAAGATCCAAGGCCCGCTAGTGCTTCGTGTCATACAAAGTTTTGTGCTACGACTGGACATTTTTCTGTTAAACACTGACAAAATCAAAATATTAAATAATTACGACAAATATATACGTAACCGGCAATAAGAAAATAAGGTATAGGTTTTCTTTTAACTTCGGCAAAACTAAAAAATGTAATGAGTAATCAGATTATTGGAATCATGTAATCATGTAATGAGTAATCAGATGGAAGAATCGAACAACATCGAAAATAAACAAATGTATTTAGTTTTCAAGTATCAAAATGACGTTTTTCAAACAAATACGAATTATAATAATAACGCTGTCTACAATTACAGCTTAATAAATTAGTGTCAATAAACGTTAACAGTCGATAACTGTTTTTGATATATCGCGAAATTCACTGTGAAATAACGTTATCACCTCTTAGATGTTTTTGACATGAACAATTTTTTCACAATTGGTAGTTAACGTTTAATGTATTTTGTAATCTGCTTCAGATAGAGATACAGGTTTTTGTTACTAAATGAAGTCGAAAACGGTGAACTCGACTAAAGATATATCTCAATTTCACAAAAAATGTAGATAACGTTGTTTGACACTAAACCCTCGAAATATATTATCCGAATTGTACAAAAACCGGATTACGCTATTCTGCAATAGGGAGATTTCAAACTTGATATTTGTAACGTTGCCAGATTTACCATTTTTCTGATATCACTAGTCAGTTTGGTTTTTTGAGAACAACACTTTATATTATATTGTATTATTATATTGGAATCCTCATTGAAGTTCAAGCACTTATATTGTATCTAGTCAAAAAAGTTTTAAATAAAATAAACTTCTCAGTTCCAAATATTTTTGAATAACCTACTGCAGTAAATATAGAATGCTATAGTATGATACAGTAGTTCCATTTTTTTGCTCCCAGTTTTTACTGCCGTTGAAATGTTGAAAGTCAGTTTTTTTTAAGGGTTTGTTATAGGTTAAATCCAGTCCTTTGCACTTATATTACTATTGGGTTTACTATTATTTGTAAACTTCACCCTATATAATTTTTAACTTTTATCCTCTGCTCAGTTTTTTATCTAATAGTTCGCCTAGAAGCTTAAGTTCATTTAGTGTGGCTTCTATCAATATCAGATCTTATTCTCTGCCATCGGTTGCTGTTTTCCTGCTTTGTCTGTGTTTATTTATGCATTTTTCTCTTCACTCTTGGTTTACTGTTTTGTGTACGCTAAGCATTTAAGGGGCTAGGCGCAAAATCTTGGTCAAATGCTATTTAAATGCAATAATTTTTTGTGAATCCTGAGAAAACCGAAGGTTTCTTAGAATAAACAAAAATTTCTATTGAATGAAATATTTGAAATTAAAGATCACATTAAATTTTCTCTTTTTTTCCACCCCTTGGACTTATGAAAATATACATTCTAGAAATTTTAGGGACTTTCAGCCCTCGGTAATAATGAAATCTTTCATTGTGCGATTAAATCTTTCAAAAATACTTATTAGTTTTCTCAGGATTCGAAATTTTTTTTTTATTAGCCGTATTTATGCAGTAGCTTTTAGCAGGTCATTTATGGCTATAGAATCTACATTATCATCTTCTATTATTTGGTTCAACACACTGTCTTCTTTGTGATAGCAGTGAGTTTGTAGCATCTCTTGGAATAAATCTCTCAATCTGTTCATGATTTCTTTTTCTTCTGTAGGAATTTCGCCAGTTTTATTCTTTATGTTTTCTATGTTTTGAATTTTTTTATTTCTTATTGCTTTTAAAATTCTGTAAAACAGTTTTTGATTTTCTTTACTGTTTGTTACTATATTTTCTCCAAAATTCGGTCCATTTGTCCTTTTTTAAACAAGTTTTTCTATTACTCTCCTGCATTTTTTTATATTCTTTATAGTTTTCTGATATTTTGTTTTGTAAGTATACTTACCCAGTAATAATTTTCTTACTTCTTATTTGTTATTTTATTTCTTCATTCCACCATACAATTCGCTTTGTTTTACTGCTCTTCTTGTTCCACATACTTCTGTCGCTATATTTATTATAAAGTTTAACCTATTTAAAGTAGTTCCATAATTGAAGAGTGGAAGTTCCATAAAAGGTTAAGTGCCAAAATGTTTGATTTTGAGTTACTGCCATAGAAAGGTTTTATGTGCCATGATCTACGTCCTAACAAAGGCGCTAGGTGCCATTCCTAATATTCAACTTTGTATAGGGGTTGTAAGATGGGGCCAGCAGTATATGCCTTGACTGTTGCTTTAGAAAGGGGTTGTGTTCCAACACAAAAGTAGGTGGGCACTTAGCACCTTCCTATTAAAAAAAATAAAAGAATGTTCTTCGATTTGTTTCGAAAGAAACAAAAAAAAATTAATCCTTGCGTTTTCTTAACGTTTTTACTAAATATCTCAAAATGTTGGTTTTGGCACTTTTGAAACTTCCAGTCTTCGATTGTTCTTCGTCGTTTTGACCTACTCTAGTTTTTCTAATGCCCATTTTTCTCAATTTATATGACCCAATATCCTTGTTTCTTTTCTTGAAGTGTGTTAGTGTTATTATTATCTGGGTCAAACCGGCAAACAGGTGTATGTTCTCAAAAAAATTTGATAGCGTGTAAAAAATTTTTTTATTATCAGCTAAGTACTTTCAATACATTACGTGCCTTCATCAAAGCTTCCTAAAAAGACGTTTAAGGTAAAAGTTTTTTTATAAAATAAAAGATTGAAAAACTTACGTCCTAATATAAAACCTTCATAGAAGAGCAATTTGCTAAACAACACAATAAAAAACATAGATACTGGGCAACAGCCACAGATCTTGGGTATAAAAACCCCTTAAAATTAATAAATTCACATATACGAGGAAAACGAAAAGCCCCAGATACAAAGTTTACTACTTTTATACAATTAGAATAATTGAAATAAAAATATAATAAACAATATTTTAAATCCAAGGCTTTTCGTTAAGAAACTGTTTTCTGGCTGCATCCTGTATCTCCGGCTTTTACAATATATAAGAACAAGAGACGAGGAATATAGGAGAAAGCAAGCAAAGGACACTTTGGCCACTTATTTACCTTCTCTTCGTCTAAGAAAAGGACCGAAAGACAGTTTCAAATACTCAAATCTGAGTAAAGATAAAAAAGATAAAGGCAGGTTTTGTTTTAATTTGATTCAGAGTTAGACCACCATCTCCATATAGCTATTTCAGCATCTATGCATCCTCAGTGAAGCTATGCAGTCACGACTCTGAAACAAAAATCAACAATCCCGCCTATTTAAGGGAAAACATCGCGATCCAATGTTTCCACCGTTTGAGACGCAAATCGTCTCTTGTGCGTATATATTCTAAAAGCCGGAGATACAGGATGCAGCCAGAAAGCAGTTTCTTAACGAATAGTCTTGGATTTAAAATATTGTTTATTATATTTTTGTTTAAATTATTCTAATTGTATAAAAGTAGTAAACTTTGTATCTGGGGCTTTTCGTCTTCCTCATATTACGAGAGATGTCGCTGTTTTGCGTCTCAAAAGGTGGAAACATTGTATCGCGATGTTTTCCCTTAAATAGCCAGGATTGTTGATTTTTGTTTCAGAGTTGTGACTGCATAGCTTCACTGAGGATGCATAGATGCTGAAATAGCTATATGGAGATGGTGGTCCAACTCTGAATCAAATTAAAACAAATCCGGCCTTTATCTAAATTCACATATAATTTCTTTTAATTTAAAAAGACAACATGGCTGAATCAAACCATTATGAGTTCACCTGAACAGGTGAGGAGGACTGTCCTCCATTAAAACGATAAAGAAAGAACCACTATCTTATGTGACCTCCATATTCGTAAATAAATATAAAAAAATTAATTAAAATTGAAATTGACTAAAAAGCCATAATGGGTGGGTTTAATGAATTTTAAGTGAAGATACTAAATTTTAAAGTTAAGTTTTCAAAAAATTACTAGTATTAATATTGAAGTGAAATGTTAACGTGTATATAAGTTACCTAATATTCTTTTAAAAACAAAACTTTTATAGTTTGACCTAGTGTGGAAGAAGTTAGATGAAAACAAACCTAGGAGAAGTCTCATTTGATAAGTTCAGAGTTCGAAAGCTGTTATTTTATAAAATTAACAACATTATTAATTGATTTAGTCAAATCTCAAATATTTTACTTATTTACAAATATGTAATCAATGAAATTAAACTCAAGAAAACCTAAAAAGTAATGTTTAAAAAACTTTCAGTTTTTTAAACTAAAACTAAACCAAAATTATTAAAGTAATTTCTTAAAGATAGGATAAAATTTGCACATTTAATTGAATCTGGGTGTTAACACAGTTTTGAGGGTTTCTTTTCATTTTTCTGCTTATTTCTAGACCTCTCAGTAGATTTATTTTAGTGTAGGTATTATAATGCATGCTGTATAGAATCCTGTTATCTCCTGGGGGACTGAAGCTATGTTTCGATGCATGCAATTGATGACCAAAGCTAGACCAAAGATGATGAAGAGGCATCGAAACATTTACTGGTTTGACCTATTTAGAAGTGTGTACAAGTCATACAGTCTTTTTCAATTTTCAATTTATTATTATCTGACTTATTTTGTTTTATTATAATTTTTCACCTTTTAAAGTTTATTAAAGTTAGAGTAACCCCGCCGCTGTTAGCACTAAGAGAAATGAAATGTTAAGTCTTTTTATCTTTAGCTATTTACAGCAGTCCGACAACTACACCTTAAGGAAATCAAAAATCGTATTACCCCACCTTCCGAGTTTTTTGGTATAACGACCACTTTAAAACGTAAAAACTTATTTAATAGTTATTGTTTTGGAGCAGTATCGATTAAGGTGATACGTTTTATCTCGTGGTATGTCGTATAAAAACTGGGAAGTGGAGATATATCAATAAAAATGAATGAGTGTGATTATTTTTATGTTTTAAGTTAAAGGTTTCTAGAAAGTAACGACGCTTTCTGTATATTGCATGTCTTGCGTAATATTTTCCTTATGAACTGGTTCAGGAAAAAAATATTGCTCTAGTTGTCCATATAAGATTATAAAGAAATTCGTGAGAACCTGTGCTAGGGATGGCGGTTTTTGACAAAACACCGGTTTTCGGCTATACCGGTTTTTTTTTTGCTTACTGTTGCATAGATGAAAAATATGCAAAATAGATGATGTTTGCCTCTACTTACAAACACTTTTCAACGGAATATTATACTTAATAAAACTTAATTGTTTCTGGCTGATGTGAGTGTGCACTTTCAGTTTGCTTCTGTATTTATAAAATAAAATTTGAATTATGGATTTGTTTGGAATAATTACTAGAGAATAATAATTATGATTGGGATCCAAAATAATGCCTCACCTAATCCTAATCACCGTAAAACCTAATAACCGGTTTTTACTTTAAAAAGAGAAAACCGGTTATAATCGGGACAAAAAAGCAACCGGTAAAACCGGTTACTGCGAAGTAAAAAACCGGTTTTAGGGTAAAACCGGTAGGTTTTTCCATCCCTAACCTGTGGACGCCGTTTAGTCTAGGTTGTGAGACCGCTCCGGTATAAAAAATGTTTCCAATTCGGTTATATTGCGGGTTTCTTTTCAAAAATGTCCTCTAAACAAATATGAAGGGGCCGTTTGAAATTTTTGGGCACAAATTTAAACAAGTTTTTTTTTGGAAAATATTTTTTTAGGTTTTCTGGGTCATTTTAAAAAAGTCTAGTCTCACTTTCGTTCAAAATTGACAGGTTTCTAATTATAAGCGATTTAAAATCTAAAGAAGCTAAAAATGCGAACATTATCATAACGAAAACTTTGTTTATTTCTTCTTATACTTATACTCTAACTTATATTGTAATTTAAATATTTTGAACTATAAAAGTAGGTACTTTATTCTTGATCGAAATTCATATTTTTTATATACCTCGTATAAAATTAATAAAAGTTGATATATGATGGTTGCATCATAAATCTTATACGATGAAGAGCTTTTTATGAAGAATAACGTTCCATCGTCAAATTAAAAATAAAAGAGTTATAAATGAAAATGTTGTTGGTATCCATAATTTGAGAAAATTTTTCAAATATTTTTTCCATTAGAAAGATGCACATATCAGACCATAATTTTTTATTCCAAACAACATTTCATATAGTCGGTTCGCTAAACTCAGACGCAACTGGATAGTGATTTTAATCAGAAATTTTTGCCAATTTGGCAAAGAAAAAATAATTTCTAAATAGTTAATAATTACTGAATAATTAGTAATTTTAACAATTTTGGCAAAATTACTAAAAAAACTAAACTAAACAAAAAGCTAAAAAAATTACCTACTAAAATCAATAGCCAGTTGTGTCTGAGCTTAGCAAACCGACTATAATAACAATTTTCATTTCATAACAAATGGAATAGTCCATTTATCATTAAAGGGGGGGCCGTATACTCGTATAAACCTTTTTAAATTTTTAATAAATTATTGCTTTCAAAATATACTCAAATTGTATTTTAGAACATCTTATTTATTTTATATTATAATAATTAAATTCACTATCAAATTTCATTGATATATTATTAATACTTCATTTAAAATTTAGTTTGACATTCACGAAGTGAACTCAAATGTAAATAACCTATGCCTTGCTTGACAAATTCAGATTAAAAAACTAGCCTGCTTACTAGCAACGATTTCAGCTGACGATTAGTGTGTCGGAAGAAAATAAAATGATTGTGACGTCACATTTTAGATTTTGAGGTCGATTATCTCGAAGACGGTTAGAGAAATCGAACTTCTGTTTTTAGATTTGGATTGAGAAGAAAAAACTACAAAAGAAACCATCGATAAATTTGCTCTAAGTATTGCAGGAGCGGCAACGCAATAACACACAGACTTTGCGAATTTATAAACAAAAGTTTTCATTGAAAATGCGAAGATACTCATTTTTGAGGTTTGAAAACTCATATGTAAAGTATTCTCTTTGCGGTTGCCAAAGTGTCTAAATTAAAAGCTAATCATTCAGTTTCAAGATTTTGAAGAGTAATCGGGGCTTATTTAAATTTAGACCATTGTCTATAATTTAAGACCTTGGGACCAGAAGGGGACAAGCCACAATTTCGTCAAAAATGAGTTAAAGTAGAAATCGCACACTTTAAGACCATATTAATGTCCCAAACAGAAAATTTCAGCAGTTTTCTTATAGATGGCGCCGCCCTAGTAAGTTCCGTTGTGTTACCATTACTTTATATTGCATCAGAAGGAGACAAGCCACAGTCGTAATCAACATGGCGGCGGAACATTCCCGTGCATATAAACTGAAAATAGACTTTTCTGAGTTTAATTCTGAACACAGTGACCAAGATCCGTTTTTAAATAAAAGCTAAGATTACAAAGACTATACAGTATCCGGAAGTAGCAGCGATTGGGAAAATATAAACTCAGGAACAGTAAGTTTATTAAATGTGTGGCTTGTCCCCTTATGTTATATTCTTCGAACCTAAAAATATTACGATTATTATATATTAAAAAATACCTACTTTATTGTAGGAAAATGAATAGGTTTATACCCCATAGACTTCTCGAGTTCTCTTGCCAACTCCAGAAAAGAAGGCGCCTTCTAGATGGAGACACAAGGATACCCAACGACATAAAAAATTAAGCGCATGAGTAAAAAAATCTCGTTTACGAATATGAATATATGTAAATACAAAAGGGAAGAAAATAGAACCAAAAAAATTAGGTACAACTTGCGGTTGCAAAAAACAGTGTAGGCATAAATTGGTGCTTGCCAGCAGATTCTACCAGATACTGAGAATAACGAACCACTGGAGGACATTGAACATTTGAACCACTTTTCAGATATTGAAAATATTGACAACTGAATTATTTTATTGTTGCATTTTATCTTCATATTTTAGAATATAATTTTTTATACAAAAGGGGATAAGCCTAATATTTTTTTAAAAAATGTTCAAAAATTCAAGAATCTTTAAATAAACATTTGTGTTACTTTTATTGTGTATTTAATATCATATTTCCAAACGAATATGGGCCTCAATACCAAGAAAAATTTAAAAATTGGACTTCGGAATTTGAAAATAAGTTTAAAATGATGTTTTCTCAAAAATATTGTTTGGTGGCATGCCCCTTCTGGTTCCAAGGTTTTCAATTGTTAATTGTTATGCGCGTCTACTCGACTGTTAAGCCGACACGGCACGCAGCACTATATTATGTGCGTCGATGTCCCACAGATATTTTATAATTTATTACTGGCATAGTATTTTTTTAACAATTTATTTATTTATTAAATTAATTATTGCCAATGTGCTAATTAAATACGCCAATTATCACAACATAATATTTTTCCTTTTTTAAATGTGATTGATACAAGCTACACTTAGGTATCTACCTTATAATCTGTCAAGTACGTATGTAGACGTGAGATATAAGTGTAGAAGTGAAAAATCGGGTGGACACGCATAATTTTATCAATTAAACAACAACTGTGTAAATTGAAATAAGCCCCGATTAATCTTCAGAGACTTGAAACTGTATGTTTAAACATTAATTTAGACACTCTTGACAATCTCAAAAATAATAATTTACGTATGAGTTTTCAAGCCTCAAAAATGCTTATTTTCTAATTTTTCAGATTTTAAATTTTAAATCGCTCAAAAACTATCAACTTTGGAGAACAATGAAAAGATACCTTTTTTTGTTTATAATGGCAGAAAAAAATAAAAAAAATATTTCCTAGCAAACAAGGTGATCTTTTGCATTTGCTTAAAAAACATTTTTATTAAATAATAATGTCTACCCAAAAATTTCACACATCGACTTTCTTTGACACACAGTTTAAAGGTTATTTAGACGAATTACTTTCTTAATTTCGTTTGTACATTAAATGTATTTCATTACGACTTTATAATTGAATATGACACATACATACACATATTATACAATAACTCCTACAATACGATATTAATCATCCTGTGTATAAACATATAAATATCATCAGCGTTTACGCCTACTACATTTTCTAGTATTTGTCATAATGCATTAAAAAGTAATTACCCAGCTGATTCCTAAAATGCGACTATCCCAAACAATAATATAGTATGGTGCAAATGAAAAGAATAAAATCGTTATTTTGTAAGCAGGCGACTTTAAGGAAAAATCCTGAAAAGGGTCGTTTTTTATTTTTAAATTATAACTTTTTGACATACATATTATTATCTTACTAGTGACGTCATCCATCTGGGCGCGATGACGTAATCGATCATTTTTTTAAATAAGAATAGGTGTCATGTGCTAGCTCACCTAAAAGGTAATTCAATTCTCAATTCAGTAATATAAACATTAACATAAACATTTTTACAATGTGTCAAAAAAAAATTAATTAAATTAATTGACACAGAAATAAGAATATATAACTGTAATATATTTAATTTAATATAAATATTACTTTTTGCTTAAATTCAATGTTCAAGCTGCCACCCACCTGCCACTTGATCTCTTAATATAGGTCTCTATTTTTATATAAAAAATATACCAAATGGGGGAAAACAAATTAAAATAAACTGCTATGTAGATGACACAATACTAATTTCTCAAAGTGAAGATGATTTACAACCTATGCTGCATCAAGTTAACATTATAACCGCTAAAAAATGTGGCATGTTAATTTCATCAAAAAGACAAATTACATGGTTATAACAGCAAATCTTCTAAATTAATACTATAGGATCAAATAATAGAAAAAGTGACGAAGTTTAACCCTCATAAAAAGCGATCGTATGACATTATGTCATATGTTTTGACAAGATGAAGAACATCGAGAACTGGGTAAGAAAGCAGGCACGTAGCCAAAGGATGGGTCTGTGGGGTCCGGACCCCTCCCAAAACTACCTCGGCTTTTGTACCAAGGCAGCAAGTTTATCCATAAGTTATTATTATTATTAACATTTTTGAAAAAGTGAACATAATGATTATTTTTTACCAGAATGATTTCTGTTTTTGTTCAGTGTACGGATCAACTTAGATCCAATTTAAAAATCAGATTTAGCAAACAAATTCTTTTACCTGCATTTGCCTCTACAGAAAAAGCAAAATTGCTAGAAAATTTGCCTGCCTATTACTCCCGCGACACTTCCCTTGCAGCAACAAAAGCTGAATAGTCATGGCACGTAGCCAAGGGAGGGGTCCATGGGGTCCGGACCCCTCACAAAAATACCTCGGCTTTTGTACCAAGGCAGCAAATTTATCCATAAGTTATGAATAACGTTTTTGAAAAAGTGAACGTAACTATTATTATTTTTTACTAGAATTATTTCTGTTTTTATTCATTGTACGGATCAACTTGCATCCAATTTAAAAATCAGATTTATCAAACAAATTATTTTACATGCATTTGCCTCTACAGAAAAAGCAAAATTGCTAGAAAATTTGTCTGCCTATTACTCCCGCGACACTTCCCTTGCAGCAATAAAAGCTGAATATGTATAGGTTATGGTGTAACTGTAATACAATATCATCTTTGGAATCAAATAACAAAGTTCTCCACGTAATGAAACATTGTAATAAATATTTGTTCTCTAAACATTTACAAATTCCTTACAATTTTGGCAACTATACCTGTCACAACCTATAGTGTAGAATGTAGAACCTTCGTTCTCAACAATGAAGCGAGTAAAAACTTCACCCAAATAACAAGATGGGAAACGAAAGACTCAGTTGATTGCCTTTTTGTCCCATTCATTGGAACGTCGAAAGCCAGATATATAGATATCAAATCATCATCACAGATGTCATAGAGCGAATAGCATAGCTGAGGTGGAATTGGGCGCGTCATGTAGCCAGAATGGAGAACGGTGGTGGACCCAAAAAATTACAGTGTGGAGACCACTAACGGACAGAAGAAGTAGAGGTAGACCACCTACACGATGGACAGACAACGTCAAAAGGGTTGCTGGAAGCCCAAGATCGACAGAACTGGAAGAAATTAGGGGAGGCCTATGTTCAACTTTGAATGCAGAAGGCTGGATGATGCTGATATATCAAATATCCCAAAATTATTGAGTAGACAGCTCAATAGAAGACCAGGTGTACTCTTTTCTACAGAATTCTATATTTCGTTAGTAGTCACTAACATCATCGGGGCAGGGAAGCTAAAATGAGATTAAAGATACAATGGTGAAATTAGCTATTAAAAACAACTTACTTTACTAGGGTGAGATTGTCGTCATATAGATGTCAAATCTTAGTACAGTAGTAAACACTTGTTATTGCAATTTTTAAAATATTAAAATAGTTTTTTAAAATTTTGCATATGGATCTAAAATTTATTCTGAATATTTTTTTCAATACCTTACCGTCTAACCTAACATAAAATTTGAGTTGTATTTGGACCCCCCTCAAGAACATTTCCTGACTACGTGCCTGTAAAGAGAAGGGTAGAATAGAATGATCATATTAAGCGGAATGACAACAAATATAGTAGTAAAGACGATGAGAGATGGTTCCCTATTAAGAAGATGGTCAGTGCCAGTCAGTGGGAAGACAACAAAAACGATGGTACGACAACTTAGGTAAGATACATTGAAAAGTAGACAGAGTCATGTCTACACAAAAAGAAGAAGTGGAATCATCATTCAAAATAATTATTTTTGGATAAAGAGCTTTTTAGTTTAATTCTTTTAAACCTTGACTTGTTTTTTAATAAAACAAACTGATCCAAGTTCATAAGCATTCGATTTTTTTACTTTATCGTACTACATACGTAGTATAGTATAATAGAAAAAGTTATAGGATCGTGCAAAAAATTTTTTTTCAAATTTCACTTTTTTTCGACGTTTTGAGTCCCCCAGAGTCTAAAAAGCAAATAAAAAAAAACATGTCGGAAGTATGTACGTACGTATGTCGCCACCGCCCAGTAAACACTACCGGACCGATTACGATGAAATTCGGTATGAGTAAGTTTAAGAGAATTTTGTCGAGAAACTAAGCTTTTCAAAAAAACCTCTCAAGGGGGGGCCGAAATAGGAGGGTTATTTAGGGCCCATTTTTGCAAATTTTTAAGAAAACGAATGAAATTCAACTCAAAGTTAGCTCATCGATAAGTAAATATAAATACTGAATTTGACATTTCCAAATTCAAAATGGCGGCCAACATGGCCGACCGCCCACCCGACACATTTCCCTACCTATCTAAAAACTTGTTTAAGATAAGTTTAATTTGAAAAAGTCGTTATATAGCATAAAGATGGTGCTATAAGAATAATATTATCGTTTTTCAGAAAAAGTTATGGGTTGCCTATATTTAAGGGGTCAAAATTTGACATAACTTTGAACTAGATTTTCTCAAAAATGGCTCCAAGGAATTTGTTTATTTTTTGATATATTTTTGAAATCATATCGGTAAATTGAATGAGATTAGTCAGATTTCTTAACTCCCCATAGGAGGGGAGTTATGATATGAAATTTCTATAAAACAATATTCGAGTGGTCGTAACTTCCTTTGTAATGAAAAATAAAATTTTAAATTTTGCAGACATATATGGTATTTATTATCCATTATCACAATAAATTTTACCCAAAATGTAGTTTCCGGTTGAACCGGAAATGAAAAAAAATCTTAACTTTTTTGATGCGCCCCGTATATTTTTACACATTTTTAAAGAATGCAAAATTACCTTTCCAATGCCATAAAACTCGTTGCTATAGCTCAAAAACTCGAAAAGTTACAGTAAATAGAAATTTTGCTATAATCTTGTGTGTGTCCTCTCTCACGCGATCATAGCAGAGCATTATTAATTATTATAGGGAAGTCAATGAGGGTATTTGGCTACAAATTCCTACATCGATCCTACTACATCGATGTACTTGATATTTTCACAGTAAGTAGGGAATAGCTAAAGAAACAAAATCTACCCTATATACTATGGCACTTTTATTTTGGGGCGGTTCCCACCCCTTAAAGGGGGTGGAAAATTTGTTGGTCAAAATAAGCACGGAAGTGGCTAGAGAACCTATTTCTAAGCAAAAACTGGTCTATACTTTTTTTTGAGAACTCAATACTTTTTGAGTTATGCGTAGTTGAAAATTGGTCATTTTCATTGAAAAATGACACCTTTTCGGACGGTTTTTTGTGAATACCTTAAAAACTATGCATCGAACTAAAAACACTATATAAAACATTTTTTAGGTTATAAATAACAAAGAGATTCGTTCCTTCGAAAATGTTCTATTTATAATACAAAAGAAGATATATTATGGTAGGTGAAAAGAGTTTGTTTTTTGGTCCATGCTCAAATTGGTGTATTCAACTTGAAATAACAGAGGAACGGTAGGTTTTAGGTGTGTAATGCTACCAACGCCTTTTGTAGTGTTTGAAAAGGCCTTTAAAATGAGCACCACTAAATGCCGGTTAAATTTAAACTAAGCGAGATATGGTGCAAAAAAATATATGACTAATGTACTTTAAGGAAAAATGAAAAGTACATACATTTAACCCCTCATCCACCAGAATTCAAATGCGTTGTTTTTCTTCTGCAATACCTTTTAATATAGTGTTATTTCTACTTTCAAAAAGTTGAACGGGTTTAGAATGAATGGTTTTTGTAAAAAATGTGATCAAATAATAGAATGCATTTCTAAATTTTCTTAAAAATCTTCTTTTTTCTACATGTAATTCGAAAATAAAAATGTTCCACCCCCGAGAAGTGGTTGGAACCGCCCCCATGATAAAAGCGCCATAGCGTATAGGATAGACTTTGAATTAAGAGATTGGGCTACTCCCAAAATTTCATTAAAATCCATGCAGTAGGATAGAATTCGGAGGTAATACCTTGTTCTTAATCTCGCGCATTGACTGTTGTAATAGAAACAGAATGAAATGCAAATATTGTAAACTATTAATTTCTCAGAAAAATAAACTAATTTGAAATGAAAGTATGACTATAATATTCTATTGATTTATGCAATAATCTATCCATCTATAGTGTGTCTCCGAAATATGGCAACGAACATTTTCTTAAATGCAGGAATCAATGATGCGTAGAACTATAAAATATTTTCAAGTATTCAAGGTGTTTCTAAAATATCAAAATAACGAGTAACTTTGCTATTTTTATAGAATGCCGGTATTTAGTACGATAACGATAATAGATCGGTACGATAAAGTTCTCGGGCAGCCCTTCCGTAAAGCGTTTTTAATTAATATTCTTTGTATTCAAAAACCTTCCATGAAGAGGTATACTAATTTAATAAATAGGTTAATGTCATTAAAATATAATAAATCTACTAGATTTGGTGATGATAATACTAAGAATGTTTTTTGCAAAAACAGCTTAATCTCAAAAGTCACAAAATATTACGTAACAGTACTAGCAGTTACTTAATAGTAATGTTACGTAAGTGTTACAGAACTACCCGATTAGAAAATGTGAAGGGCCAAAAAACTCAGGCAAAGGCACGCGAACTTATGGCTCGACGACTTTTTTCGCACCTGTGTCACCTTAGGTACGCGGACTTTAAGTTTGCCAAATTTAGAGAAGTCACATTTTATAACTAATCTAAGTTATACTAAATTATTTTTGATTATTTGTTTTTGAGTATACCTAATTAAATATTGATAAATAGTTACATTCGAGTAAAACAAGGTCATTTTTTTCTTTTCTTTTCAAAACAAGGTCGCTTTTGAATAATTAGTGTTATTTTGTTTATGTCTTCTCTCGACGACATTGCAATGCAGTATGAGTAAGCTTGCCGTGTGTCACCGACGTCGGGCCGAGTAAGTGCGCGATCTTTAACTCGCGTACTTAAAGTTTGTATGTCTGTCACCCACTTAACTAAATTGGATGGCTAATGGATGGTCATAAAGCTTAAGTGAATCTGACCTTAACAACAAGATTCTTTTTTTTGTGTAATGGAATTTTCTGTTTTATTTATTTGTATTTTCATCCTAATTTTAATAAAATTAAATATTTACAATATTTTATTTACTGTGTAAAATTTTTATTATATAATGTGAACATAAGAAATATTACCATTCGCTGTTGGGAGGGGAGGGGGTGCTAGTGTACCGTGCCTACATTTTATACCAACGTGTCTTTAGGGTGCTAATGGACAATCAGAGTATTTAGTTGAATCTGACTTTGATAGCGGAATTTTTTTTCGAATATTGACATTTTCCCTTTTGTGTATTTGTATTCTCATCTTAATTTTACGTAATATTAAATAATTACAATATTTTACTTACTGTTTAAAAAACAAACAAGTTATTTAACATTATAACATAATCGTATATAATTCATAATTCATAATACATTCTTGTCGTAATGTGAGCTACATCTGCACAATGGTACTTCCTCACTACTTATTATGCAGAAAATAGTTACCATGCTTTTTTAATATGCTCTTTTACATAAATGCTACATTCCTCTGGGAAATTTTGTATGCCTTATATGGTGCCTCTTTTCAGTTGTCATACGGGTATATAAATAGTTGTGAAAACCGTTTTAACATCTTTGGTTTCAATGTCGTTTTTTTATATTAGGAGTTGGAAAAATAAGCTAATTTGTAACACACGCTTGCCGTATGTATTGGTAATATTTATTGCTTTCTGTGTTAATGATCTTTACATTGTAACATTTATAGCAAAACAATAATGCAATAAATACTCGGAAATATAGGCGATTGTTTATTGTCAGACATTTTAATGGAATGTATGGCTTTTCCTATAAAATATCTTGCTACGAAATGTTAAGAATAAAAAAACTATTAAAATAAAAATAGACGGTTTCGTTTTGATTCAATTCGAGTCTATTGCCATCCTGACACGTGTTTCTAAGTTTACCCGTTATTAAAGAGACTTTCCAAGAAGACTAAATTGAACTCATCGACTGGTCGGTAAATTATTTAAATATTATACCAGTGAATGTTTTAAGCCATCTCTAACGAGGAAATATGAAGTGGGTGTCGATAACGATTCAAGTAAACTGTTTGTTCAGGTATAAACATACCATCGGGCTATGCCAGAAAACTATTCCATCAACGCACTGGCAATTTACCCGTCTGAATCGCTATCGTTGTGTACTCTGTATCGAGTATACTACCGTCTTAAGAAAGAAGGCAGTATCTCCACAAATGTAAGTTTCGATATAATGCAGATTTTAATAAACGGGGCTGGGCCACCATGAAAATATTTATGGATTTCAGAATAGGGATGTTCACAAAAAATTAAAAAGTCATTTCAAACATGTAAAACGATTAAGAAACACCCTAGGAATAATTGTCCAAAATTTCAACAAAATTGAAAAAGCCTTTCTATAAAAAATCTTTATTAGAAATCTAGCATTATTTTAAATTTCAAGAACGCTTCTCTATTGGCCTGACGTCACTAGTTGCGTACCCCAAGCGCGCACCATTCTCATAGTGTTACTGTTTACCTGTTTGACGTTTCAGGTCATTTTATTTTGTTCTCTTCTTGTTTTATCAGGGTTAAAGTGGAGTTTTATAGTGAATTTGTTTAGTTTAAAGTGGATAGACTGTTTGTAAGGCCATATTTTGGGTTTTACAAACATAAACAAATAAAATGGAAGAAGGTTTTCAAAAAGCCGATTCGTATAAACTACCGACTGTAGTGTAGATGTAACAATGGTGTATGATTTATTGGCATCTTGTAAAAAAATAAATCTACCACAGCTTTACTGAGTGTATATTCCATATAATTTTCCATGTCTTCTTTAAGCTAAAAAAATAAATGCTTAATAACTCAAAAAAAAATAGAGAAAGTTGTATGCATGCATTGTACGCATGCATATTGTATACATATATTGGCTGGTTATTACTTTACCTTGTTTAGGTGTATTAAAAATATTTTTATTCTTCTTCATGTGCCTTGTCCGTTGTAGACGTTGGCTATCATCATGGCAATTTTAATTTCATTTGAGGCGTTTCTGAATAACTCGATCGATTTTTTTCCAAATCATTGGCGTAAGTTTTTAAGTCATGAGTGTCTTTTCTTCCGGGTCCGCGTTTGCTCTCTATTTTACCTTGCATTATCAGTTGGAGTATACGATATTTATCATGCCTCATGATATGACCGAAATATTTAAGATTTCGTTTCTTAATTGTAAAAGAGATTTCTTTTTGTTTTCCCATTCAACGCAATACCTCTACGTTGGTGTGGGTCGCCGAGGATATTTTGCGGATACGTGGGTACACCCTCATCTCGAATGCCTCTAGCTTTTTCATTAATGTTTCCATTATTGTCCAGGCCTCTGCGCCATATAGCAAGACCGGAAATAATAACATTTTAGCAGCCGCATTTTTAGTGGGAGAGATATTATGTCGCAATGGGTGAAAATATTTCTCATGCATATTGTTAAATGTTGCTATGTCCTTTTCAACTCTAGTTCTTATTTCGGTTGTTTCGTATTTCGAGTTGACAACTGTTCCAAGGTAAAAAATATTTTTGAACTTGGGTATTATACATTTTCATTTCAACCAATCTTTTCACTAAATTATTAATGATTTTAATATAATATAAAGTCATACCTACATCCACATGTAGTTATTTCAAGGTTTACTTTATACTGTATGTATTATTAGAATCCCGTTTTTAGGAATATCCCAGTTTAAGGAATACAAATTTGAGGTCCCGAAAGTTTTTCATTTACTCTTTAAGGGGGTAGGTGCAAAAACTTGGTCCAATGCTATTAATCTCATTCATTTTTTTCAAATCCTGAGAAAACTAATAAGTAGGTATTTTTGAAAAATGTAAATGCAGAAAGAACAGTTACATTATTACCAAGGGCCGAAAGTCTCTGGAAAACTTCTATAATGTTTATTTTATTAAGTTAGTTCTTTAAGTTAGTTATTTTAAGTTCTAGCTGCAACAAACCATTTCTTTTTCTGTTTTAAATTGGCTGGAACGGTAATAAAAATCTTGTCAGAACTGTTTTTTGATGTATTTACACACCCAGGAACAAAACACCACTTATTTGGCTTTATTTTTAATAATTAAATACGTAAAAAACTGCGCACATTCAAATACACTGAGTAAATAAGTATACAAAACTAATCGTCGATCAAAGACGTTACGACTGCTGACGTCACAGACCGTAGCCTCGCTGCAGGGTACCGTTTTTCTAGCCTCCAAGAAAATCAACATTATGAACTCATTTATCTTAAAAAATATACATTTTTAAACAGTTTTATGATTGTTACGTTTTTATATACCTTGTAATCTATTGAATTTAACTATATTTAAAAATTAGTGAACATCCCTATTGTTTAACTGCGTTGTAGTTCTTTTTCATATCATTGGATAGGTATATTTTTATATAAGATATTTTTATAAATTTTAATGAAAATGGCGGTTACTGCTTTTAAACAAGGTATGTTATTACACACTTGCTTAAAAGTAGTAAACGTAGTCAAGCAGTTGCTACATTAAAAAGCAGTATCTCCATTTCTTTTTGTAGGAGATACTGCTTTTTAGGCTTGTATCCTTTTAACTAAGTAATGCCTAAAAACAAGTTGAGTTACTGCAATTTTAATCGTCTACCAGACCCAGGAATGGAGCCTTACTGCTTTCTAACTTTGTTAGGTATATTAATAATTGTATAATAACCCATATAAAAGAGCAAACTCGAAAATTGTAAAAATTGGGGATACTGCCTTCTTGCATAGGACGGCAGTATAGTGTGAAACAAAATAAAAATAGACGGTTTCGTTTTGATTTAATTCGAATCTCTTGCCATCCTCTGACATGTGTTTCTAGGTTTACCCGTTATCAAAGAGGCTTTGCGAGAAGACTGAATTGAATCAAAACGCACAGACTGGTCGGTAAATATATTTAAATATTCTACCATTTGGCGACCTGTAACAAGGAAAGATGAAGTGAGTGTCGATAATGATTCAAATAAAGATCCAACTTTTGTGAACTTAAACCATACTCTTAATATTATCAAACGTTTTCTCATTTATGACATATTATTATAGGACTTTAAGAACCTTGGGACCACCGACCCTAATTATAGAGGTTACTTAATCTCTTTTTAGGTAGATTCAAGGGGTAATAAATAATATTGGGTAATTCCATCAACAAATAGATAAAAATATTTTGGCCGACATGCACAAGTAAATTTCTATCCTATGGGCTTTAAAGATATATGTGATTTTGGCCGCGTCAATATTATAAAGGGACACGCTCCAACTCGTATCTTCTAATGACAAAAATTTTCAAATCAAAATGTACAGCGGCCCATTCGTAACTTTTCTATTATCTGACCTGCCAACTCGAAACTTTCTTCAGGTGAATTCGAAACCATTGATTAAATCTAATACCTTAAATCTAAACGGAATGTTTCTTGGTTTGCTTAAAAACATTATATTTGTATTATATTATGTACCTATAAAAAATAGCAAACATTGAAATATCTTAATAAAATAATTGAAACAATATTATAGTGGTTTATTAACACGTGTTATAAATATTATTTTCATCAAGTATAGCTCTACACGAGCTTGGTTTTATCAAGTAATTGTAAATTCAATAATTAGATGTTTAGCATCATCATCATCATCATACAACCTCTTCTGTCCACTGCTGGACATAGGTATCTCCCATTCTTCGCCACTCTTCACGGTTCTGTGCTTCTTGTTGCCATTTCTTTGGATATTCTGTTAGTGTCGTCCATCCAGCGTGTTGGTGGTCGTCCTCTGCTGCGTTTGTCTTCTCTTGGGCGCCAGTCAATTAGTTTTATGGTCCATCTTGAGTGTTTCAGTCGCGCTATCTGACCTGCCCAATTCCATTTCAGCTTGGCTATACGTTCAACGACATCAGTGATACCTGTTCTTTTCCTTAAGTCTTGGTTCCTTATTTTGTCTTTTTTTGTCACGCCGAGAATCGATCTTTCAATGCGCCTTTGTGCCACTCGCATTTTTAGTGCTGTTGTTTTTGTGAGCGTGAGAGTTTCTGCTCCGTATGTCATAATAGAAAGAACGCATTGGTCAAATGTCTTCTGTTTCATAGCTGTCGGGATGTTGTTCTTAAAGATGTCTCTTAGTGAACCATACGCCACCCAAGCAAGTGTTATTCGTCGTTGAAATTCGCAAGTCTGATTGTCCTTGCCTATTCTGATTTCATGACCGAGATATATGTACTTTTCTGTCAATTCTACTACTTGATTTTGGATGGTTAGGTGTTTGCTGTCAACTAAATTTGTCATAAATTTGGTCTTACTGATGTTCACTTTTAGACCTATTGTTGAAGATACGTTTTCTAATTCTAGTAGCATTTGTTGTAATTCACCCAGATCTTCGGTAATAAGTACTATATCGTCGGCAAAACGCAGATGATTAAGCATTTCTCCATCTATTTTTATTCCTCTATTTTCCCACTTTAGCATTTTAAAGGCGTATTCGACGACCGCTATAAATAATTTAGGTGAGAGAGTGTCGCCCTGTCTCACACCTCGCTTGATATAAATTTCTCTGGTAGTATCATGTAGTTTTACACGCATTGTGGCTTTTTGGTATAATTTTTGCACTAACTTTGTAAACCAGTAATCTATTCTACTATTGTTCAGAGCAGTTATAATGCTGTCTAATTCCACAGTGTCGAAGGCTTTGTGAAAGTCTACGAAGATAAGTACCAGTGGTCTGTTATATTCTATCGGCTTTTCTATTAAGGTTTTTACTGTTTGTAGGTGATCGTTTGTTCCGAATTTTGAGCGCGAATCCAGCTTGTTCTCGGGGTAGATGTTTAGCAATGATACATTATTTAAATCCATCTGATAATTTAAAAGCAAAGAGATTTTCCATATTTTTATTTCAAGTCTAAAAGATTATACCTTTATTTAATTACGAATTCACCGGTAGTTGATTGGTTACCGAAAAATTACCTAAGGGCCAGAGTTACCAATTAGCCTGTAATTAGGATGGGGGATTAAAATAGTTACGAATTCACCGGGACCCTTATAAAGGTGTCAGTAAATACCAGCTTATAAATAAGGGAATCTACATAATTGGTCTGGGGAATTTTGAAACTGGCCGTTAGTACAGGTGGCCGGTAACGCAGGTTTTACTGTAGTAGGGTAGTAAGTATGCTGTGCATTTACTCGAGCGTTATGGAGACTTACTGGGTTGTGAAAATTGGGTCCTAAAACCAAATAAATTTAAGTTAGGTTTTCCATTTAAGTAGGAACTTTTCAATTTTTAATTTAGTTTTCCATTTCCAACAATTTATTTTTCCGTTTGATGTCCCCCACCATCACTGTTTCCCCCACCTCACCTCCGTCGTGTTTGATGTCATTCGATAGATTTGAAAAAAATATTGAATAGGTACGTGTATTTTGCAGTTTTTCTATCTGATGTTCATTCCGCGAAATATCGCGGGATTCGTATCTAAAATTGTAAATTTACCCCTCATCCCTTTCCGTGAGAAGTCGTGTTTGGTATCATTCGATAGATTTTTGAAAAATATTGAAAACGTATTTTTTAGTTTTTCGATCTGATGACGTTCATTTAGCGAAATTTGCACTTTTATTGTGAAAATTTGCGAATCGCCCATTTCCTTACGCCCCGTTCAAATCGTCAGATTGTTTTATTATATATATACTGTTCTGTAGGTACTTAACTTACTTTATCTTAATCAGACGATTTCCAGTTTTTCCAAGGGTAGATTTTTTGGACTCCCTTAACCCTTAAACGCCCAAGGGTGTCAATAAATATATTAGCTCTCAATAAATATATTAGCTATTTTCAAGGTGGACATTTTTTACCCACCCTTGGGCGTACATGGGACCTAAAAAAGGTTGGGCGTTTAAGGGTTAATAAACGCCCCTGTATTAAGAGTTCATAAATAGAATAGGGGTACATTTACAGAGTACAAGGTTTCTCCCTATGTGATTTTCTGGCGCACTCGAGTAACTGCAAAAATCCTCGCTCTGGCTCCCCTACCATAATGCGTATAGAATTACTTAGATATTTAAAAACAGTTTGTTCTCTTTAACACTTACGCAATTGCCTACTTATTGACAAGATATATTGACTTTTCTGTAGTAATATATCATTAAAATTAATTTCAACAAGAAGTACATATCTCAGTTTACTTATTTTTTATAGAAAAAGTAGTGTAATCACAAGATTATAAATCTGTCACCTTTTTTTACATTCGCAACAAATAGTACGCTGTGTGCTCATATTTGAGATTATTATCTATAATGAGGAATTTGCATTAATTATGGTAATTGATATTTATTGCTGTAGACGACTTACTTATGTATTAAAATTAATTAAACCTGTTAAAATTTAACAGATATTGCGAGGCATACATAAATAGGAATGTCAAAGGAGTATTCCGAAAAATTATTTATTTTATCTCTCATCTAGAAAAAAAAATGTGAGTTTCTGTCAAATTAAAAAAAAATAAAAGACTTTTTAAAAATAAAAGTTTTCAATCTAATAGCACCTAAAATAATATTAAAAATATTACTCTACATCCCAGCAGATTGAAAACAATGGGAACCTTATCTGGTTACACCTCCCGGGCTTCTAAAATTTGCAAGTCGTAACGGATGCTGAGACTAAAGAAGATGAGGGAATTTTACAATTTATAATTCACGTCCCATCTGCTCAGCGCGGTAAAATTCCAAAGAGAATGGTTCCCTTCGTACTAAAAATCAGAGCAAACATGTAAATCAAAAATGAATTACCATTTTCAATTTCGTTTCAACACGAAACTACAGCCGTATTAGCTTCTAGTTCAATCAGAGAGTGCAGCAAGCACCTCTACCGGTTTCAAAACTACTTGGTCTCTCATCAGGAGGCACATAAGCTGCTCTCTCTGACCCAACCAGGACAAACCCCGGCGTGCAGTCACGGACTGCAACGAACGAAATAACCGGGATGCTTAGCGGCAACTGCTAGCAAAAGACTACTACTCTACTACTCTACTCTAAATATTACTCTACATCCCACCAGATGGAAAATATGCTGCTGTATTTTCGTTTTGCAACGAAATTGAAAATGGTTTATTCATTTTTAATTTACAGGTTTACTTTGATTGGAGTACAAAGGGAACCATTCTCGTTGGAACTTTACCGCGCTGAGCAGATGGGACGTGAATTATAAATTGTAAAATTCCCTCATCTTCCTTAGTCTCAGCATCCGTCATGGCTTGCAAATTGTAGAAGCCTCGGAGGTGTAACCAGAGAAGGTTCACATTGTTTTCAGCCTGGTGGGATGTAGAATAACATTATGTTGTTTTATATGCCATTGGATTGAAAACTTAGTCTTTTGCTAGCAGTTGCCGCTAGGGCATCTATACCATTTTGTTCGTTGCAATCCGTGACTGCACACCGGGGTTTGTTTTGGCTGGATCAGAGAGAGCAGCATATGTGCCTCCTGATGAGAGACTAATAAGTTTCGAAACCGGTAGAAGTGCTTGCTGCAATCTATGATTGGACTAGAATATGATGCGGCTGTATTTTCGTTTTGCAACGAAATTAAAAATGGTTTATTCATTTTTGAAATAAGGAAAGTTTCCAGGAGACATGAAGAGATATTCCATAAACATCCCAACCATGAAGTGCTTCAGCTTCCATTCAAGACTAAACCGTTCGAGCTTGTGTAATGTAAGAAGTGTGCAGTGCAAGGTTTAGTTAGTGTTGTGCATTGTAGCCACAACAGGACCTGAGCAGTTAGAGAAAAGCAGAATTAGTGATGTTGTCTGTAGTCACAACAAAGAAGTTGGCATTTCATGTCAGAGAAAAAATGTAGGATGGACCATGTGACATCTAGATTACAAACAATTTTTGGAAAATTAGGTTAACCTTTAACTACCCGCGCATCAAGTTATAACATAACTACACGCATGGCGTACTTTATACGCCACAAGAGAATTCACTTAAAAAGAGCGGATTTGTTAATTTTTTTTTGAAAAAATACACTTAGTTGTTTGTTATAAACTATTCGGCATCAGTGAATACTTGGATTTCCTTCTCAGTAAGCCAATTGGGATTTATAATTGGAATCATGAAATAACTGGATTCCATGGTAAATAAAATTACTAATAAAAATATTTTTGAAATGTGATTTTTTACAGGAGGAAAAGTATTGTTTATAAAGAAAAATATATTTTGTGTCATAATGACTAAAAAACAATTGAAATATATTATGTACTTATATTACTACTTATATTAATATAATCGTGGCGTATATTGTCCACCACCGGAAACAACAAATAATAAACTGTAAATTACGATCTTCCCAGAAAGCCGATTATAACGAAACTAAAACCAAATTGTAAAGCATATTCCAGTGATAAGTTAGAGAGATAAACAAGGTCAAAAATTAAATTTTTAAATATATTTCCAGTAGAATTCTTATATCTGGCGTACAAAGTACGCCATCGCGTGTAGTTAAAAGTTAAAGAAAAAAATGCTTATCAATCTTGTACAATATAATACGTAGGTATTCTTATTGTTTAAAATAAAAAAAAATCTTTTATTTCTTTTTAGTTTATTTATTTATTATTTTGTTTTTGCCACTAACTAATTAAAATACACAATACGAAGCAGATTAATTTAGCGGAAGCAAAGTACAAAAAGCCTTTATAAAAATTGTTCCAGCAGCACGACAAACCTTTTTATTTTCACTACGCTTGCAATTAAAATTCATTAGGAATCACGAGAATCGACACACTATCATTACCTGGTTCCTTATGCACAAACAATGCCTCTCATTTGATTTAATGATGTGAGTTACTGTTTCCGATTTCAGACTACGATAATGATAGCCTAGAGAATGGTGGAGAACTTTCGGTTTCATTTCACCGGCACTACGTTTACACAATGTGTATGTTGTTTGAGAAGTTTCTAGATATTCAAATTATGGAGATAAAATATTTCTAATAACTAATCTTAAGGAATAAATAATTTACTAGTACAAATCATTAAATTATAAAATTTAACGTGAAGTAAAACAATCCCTGGTGTAGATGGTATATTTTAATAAAAATTTAAATTTTTTAAAAATCCAAAAAGATTACGTTTAAAACATTTTCGGACTTATCAGTCCATCATCAGTGAACTCCCTGTCCTTGAAAAATAGCCACAATGGCAAGCACTGGTTAAGTTATATGTTCCAACTACATAGTAAAAAGTATAAAATAGTTTTTCTTAAAGTGGCTGCGAATGGATTACTTCTAGCAACATGATGCTCTACTGCTTTACGTTAAAAGATTTTTTGTTATTAGGTCTTCATTGAACTACGTTTAGTCTGTCAAACATTGACAAACATTGACAGACTAAATAGTCTAAGAGCTAGTGAAGCCTCCGACTAACGGTCGTCCTGTAAGGCTAGAAATTTTTCTAGTGACAATTCATAGCACACCAAGGCTAAAAACCATGACCTGGCAGGCATCAGCGGTGCACGTGTATCTACCAGGTGAATCGAAAAGTGCAAATTTAGGGGGTAAAATAAACGTTCTCCTGTAAGGTTTAAATTTAAGTATGTGTTTGAGTAAGTCATTTAGAAGAAATGTGTACAATGACAGGCGATTCTGAAGAGCATACGGCTTTGCCAGGCGAGGGGAAAGATTAGGGGTTTTTCCTAAATTTATTTTTTTTGCATCGAACAAATTTTTTTAGGTTTTTTGAATCATTCCAAACAGAAAAAGTCTTTAGTGATTTTTCTCTTAAGTTAACAGTTTTTGTTATATAAGCGATTTTAAAAATTTTAAAATTTTTAACCCTAAATCGGACATTTATCTAAAAATTTCAAAGTTGCCAAGGTAGGGAGATATTCTTTAAATATTGATTGATGAAATCCCAAATAGTTTTTTGCAATACGATATCGGAAACCCCTTTGTTTTTAATTGCTAATCAAGCGGGCGCGACACTGTAGTATAAGTGAGGAAGTTTGAGTTTGCATAAATTCATTATCTCGAGAATGGGCAAATTTCAAGAGAAATCCTCAGACAGATCGATTTTTATTTTTAAATTAGGACTTTTTGGCATATACCTATATAATCCTAGTGACGTCATCCATCTGAGCGTGATGACGTAATCGATAATTTTTTTTAATGAGAGTAGGGGTTGTGATATAGCTCATTTGAAAGATTATTTAATTCTCTATTCACTAATATAAACATTAACATAATTATTTATACAGGGTGTACAAAAACTCTGTACAAAAATTAGGAAAACCCCTAAACTTTCCCCTCGCTTGGCAATGTCTTATGCTCTTCATAATCGCCTGTCATTGTACACATTTCTTCTAAATGACTTACTCAAACACATACTTAAATTTAAACCTTACAGGAGAAAGTTTATTTTACCCCCTAAATTTGCACTTTTCGATTCACCTGGTAGATACACGTGCACCGCTAATGCCTGCCAGGTCATGGTTTTTAGCCTTGGTGTGCTATGAATTACACTGGTAAACACACAGTTTGCTGCCGGAAATTTTTTTACTGTTTCTAGGTAATTTGGGTCTGCTGAATCCAAAAATGCCACCAGATTTGTTCCATCAGATCGTTTTCAGAAAATACGACAACAGATCACATTTCTAGCATATAGGGTAACTTAACGCAGCACCACCTACATATGTAGTGCTGCTACCCATGAAATAAACCAAATACGAATAAAAAGTAAGATATTAATTGTACTATAATGTACTTACAAAAATCGTCACACATATCTACCAAAAAAACTTAACTTTAACTCTAACCTAACCGGCAGCGTCGCAACAAAAATGTGTTATTCGGTGTCACCTAAAAACTTCCTTTTATATGATTTTCTTGCAAAGGCTTTAAAAGGACGGTCCCTTTGAAGACTCCCTTTGAAGCAGTAATCCGCCATCATGTGATAGCCCCATCTTCCTGATACCCCTATTTCATCGTTTTGATGTCTTGGTGAAGATTTTCTGGGAAACGGTCTAAGTGGCTGTGGAAGTAATGAATTTTAATATTGATATGACAACCGTGTTTGTTAAAATTGTTGAGCATTTCTTCCTCTCTAATGCCCAATTGGTATACTTCCATATTTGTTGCCAATATGTAGAAGGGCATACTTTAAACTTCGTTCGGAACTGTCGATAAAAAGACGCCAGTGATCTGGTGTATACTCCGATACACCCATTTTTTCTAACAGTCCTTTAATATTGTTATAAAAAACCATATCATTTTGCTGAGAAAAAAAGGCAAAAGATCTTTTATTTCTATTACGGTAGTATGTAATTTTTGTGTCTGGGTGAAGAACATTATTTCCTTTTAGTCTGGAGGTAAGCAACTCGGAAGAATCCTTTGGAAGGTTCAAGATAAGATCGCTTAGCTCTTCCTAAGTAAAGCGCTCAGGACGTGTTGAATCCCCTTCAAAATCACTGTCGTCTTCCTCAAATCTATTAGTCTGCAGTTCGTCAAATAATGTTTCGGCATTATCCTCTGGTAACATAGGTAGGCTGCTAAATATTGAAATGGGTATCTGCTCAAGCTGATGTGGAATTGGTCTTTTTGCTGAATCCAGGTTAGGATATGTTCACGTATATCGATTGTGACGATTAATGCCCTTTATATTCATAAGACAGAAATACCAATCGTCAAAATGATTTTTGGTTCCCTCCATACCATTGGAAAACCAAATTTAAACATTTTCGTTGTCCTTTCGTCCACTCACACTCGCAAGTTTTCAATACAAGTTTTGCACACTACATGTGGAGCTCAGGATTTATCTTTATCTCCTAAATTACCACCAAAATAGGCCTTTTGTTCATTTGCCCATTTGTCTTAGAATTTGTTAAGTTTGTTTATAAACATATTGCAATTATAGTGGTGGAATATAGAGAAATGTAAGAATATATAAGTATTTGATAAGTATGTTATACCTATCTCGAAAACTAGAGCTGATACAAAGAAAAGGTTTTTATTTTTGGAATCAGCACAGATGAATTAACTAAAATCAGTTGATTTTTTTTCGGCAGCGAGACAAAATTTTTTTTGTTGGGCTGTGTTATCACTAGACAGATTTCTAGCCTTACAGGACGACCGTTAGTCGGAGGGTTCACTAGCTCTTAAACTAAAATGTGGCCCAATGAAGACTTAATAACAAAAAATATTTTAACGTAAAGCAGTAGAGCATCATGTTGCTGGAAGTAATCCATTGGCATCCACTTTAAGCCAAACTATTTTATACTTTTTACTATGTAGTTGGAACATATAACTTAACCAGTGCTTGGCATTGTGGCTATTTTTCAAGGATAGGGAGTTCACTGATGATGGACTGATAAGTCCGAAAACGTTTTAAACGTAATCCTTTTGGATTTTTAAAATTTTTAAATATTTATTAAAATATACCAACTACACCAGGGAGTGTTTTACTTCACGTTAAATTTTATTTAACTAGATGGTATGGTACATTCCATGTCAAATCACTCAGGCAAAAAATTTGGGATCTCCGATTTGTCTGAAAATTGGTATATAGCTTCTGTTGGACGTAAAAATAAGACATTTAAGGTCAAAAAATCTTCTTCTTCTTTTTTTCTCAAAATGTTATTTTACGCGATTTTACAGTGATTTGGTGTTTATTTAAACAAATTTGCATTTTCTGTCGTAAAGTATCAATGAAAAACATAATATTTTAATAGAAAGGACTCAAAAATGACATTATATGGCACTATAACAAGTTATTTTGAATCAAAACAAGTTTTTGATCAAATTTTATAGTGCAAAAAACGTTTAAAATACGTTTTTTACATTTTCCTCCATTCCCAAAATACGTCATCATCGATTTGGCTGAAAATTTGCCCACAGATAGCCAAAAGATAGGACTTTAAGTGGTTAGAAGGATTTGAATTATATTACAATACCAAAAAAGTTACATGCAATAATATCATACTCAAAAGTATATATTAGTCCAGTCGGGATAGCATTTGACCTTGAATGCCGAGCTGCCAAAAATTTTATTTTTCTGATCTTTAGGGGAGTCAATAGTAGCCTAAATTTAAAATCACGAATGAATTCCTCCGTTACGTTAGCCGCCATCTTGATTCTAAAGGAGAACCTGTTTTGCTCAATATCTTCGCCATTTTTAACTTTTCGACAAAAATGGTAGGAACTGAAATTGTTGCAAATAAATTGTATTTACAATTATTACAATTTATTTTTAACAATTTTTTCGTGAGGTCGATATTTTCGAGTTAATTGTACTTACAGTAGACGCCTACATTTTTGACTATAATATTGCATGTAACTTTTTTTGTATTGTAATATAATTCAAATCCTTCCCACCACTTAGAGTCCTATGTTTTGTCTATCTGTGGACAAGTTTTCAGCAAAATCGATTATGATGTATTTTGGGAATGTAGAAAAATGTAAAAAACGGTATTTTAACGTTTTCTACACTATAAAATTTGATCAAAAGCTTGTTTTGAATCAAAGTAACTTGTTATAATGCCATATAATGACATTTTTAAGTCCCTTCTATTAAATTATTATGTTTTCCATTGATACTTTACGAGAGAAAATGCAAATTTGTTTAAATAAACACCAAATCACTGTAAAATCGCATAAAATAACATTTTGAGAAAAAAAGAAGAAGAAGATTTTTTGACCTTATATATCTTATTTTTACGTCCCGCAGAAGCTATATACCAATTTTCAGACAACTCGGAAGTCCAAAATTTTTTTTGCTCCAAAATTGAGTGATTTGAAATGGAATGACCCGTATACAGCCAACCTTCGGGAATTATCCCGTTTTATTTACATTAAATAATAATTTGTACTAATGAAATATTATATTAATATATTAATATATTAATATATTAGTATATTAATAATCAAATAAAATTATTAAATAGTATTAAAATCAAAACTTTCCTGTGACCAATTTTCTGGTAACACTTTCGTGGTTTCTAAAATTTGCACATAAACTAATTACTGGAGCAAAGAAGGCTGAGGGAGATCTAAGATTTGCATCTCACTTCGTCTGACTAGCGCGGTAAAATTCCAACGAAAAATGGTCTTCCATACTCAGATAGGAGTAACATTAATATAAATAAATAATCATTTCGTTGTAAAACGAAGCAAGAGACGTCTTATATTTCAGTTTGTCCAGAGAGCATCAAGAGCACCCTAACCGGTTTGAAACTTTATTAGGTTATCATCAGAGAGTGTATATTTGATTATCTCTGAAAAAACTACAATTCAGTCTGCCGGTATCGACTAACAGCGCAATAACATGATGAGGTGGATGTCGTGGCGACATCTGTTAAAAATAAGCGAAACTTTTTCTTTAATAAAATTATTAACCCTTGTCGAGCGGTATAATTTTACACCGGTAACAGACGGCATAGTTACACGTTATATATTTTCTTAAAAATTCTAGGTCTGGATCCCGCGCATGAAAAAAAAGTTGATTAATAGCAAGCTGAAAATTTGTTAATAGCTTAACGGTGTCTAGTTGGATAAACTTTGACATATGGGAACACTGTAACAGGGGCAGTTTTAATTGTGGAACAGGTTAAAAATTTGAAACGGTCAGACCACGAAAACGGCACATTTATTTTGTCCGACAGAACAGACTTAAACTCTCCGAACAGAGATTAAACTCTTATGCAAAAATCAGATTGCTATTTATCACCTGTCATAATTCCTGTCATTTGACATATTCTACATGTTCCAGTCATTAAAACGCCCATTTGGTGATAAATAGCAATCTGATCTTTGCATGAGAGTTTAATCTCTGTTCGGAGAGTTTAAGTCTATTCTGTCTGAAAAAATACATATGCCGTTTTCGTGGTCTGACCGTTCCAAATTTTTAACCTGTTCCACAATTAAAACTTCCCCTGTTCCAGTGTTCCCATATATCAAAGATTGTCCGAATAGACAGCCTTAAGCTATTAACAAATTTTCGGCTTGCTATTAATCAACTTTTTTTTCATACGCGGGATCCAGACCTATTCCTTAATCTAAAGGGAAATCATTGTTAGTTTTAAGATAATATTATTTATTACTAGCATAATTGGTTAAAAATTGTTTAGTATTGCAATAATTAAATAACAATATTTGGCAATTTGTTCTTGTACGGATTTACAAACAAAGATTAGAAGCCGCTTTTAAGTGACCCCTGTTATCTATGGTAAATTATTGAAATTACTGCAAAAATAAACTTGGAAATAGTGGTCGTAAACAAATTCTAGGAAGAATAGCATTGTATTGTATTTTAATTGGAGACATAATAGATTTCATCCAAATTTAGTTCTTTGGTTTTTGTCAATTACGTGTATACTTAAAAATTATCATGAGTAGTAATGATTTTAAATTTAGTTTACCGAAATGCCGACAACAGAGGTATACATAGAATAGAATCAACAAAGGAAACTTGTGAGAGATGTGGAATATGGAGTCTCTGACACTTATGCGTGAAGCAATGTTTCGAGATCGTTTCTCATGCTAAGATTTATAAGAATTGACAAGGAAAATACCCGCCAATAACGCAATAAAGCCGAAAAGGCTGCACTTATACGAGATACCTGGACAATGCTGAATAAAAATGTGCACCAAGGCTGTAAACCATCAAAATGCATAACCATAGATGAAGAACTGTTTCCATTTAGAGGCCGCACACAATTTACACAATATACAGGGTGTTAGTAAATAAGTATGAAAATTTTTAAGGGCTAATTCTACATGAAAAATTAATACCAGTTTGCTCTATAAACATATGTCCGCAAATGCTTAGTTTCGGAGATACGGGGTGTTGAAATTTTTATTTTAAACTGCCAATTTATTTATTGCTCTAAGACCAGTTGAGCTATGAAAATGAAATTTGTTGAGTTTTAGGAGGTAGTTATTACGAATTTTTTGACATACAATCTAGAATTTTGTATTCATCATTGGCGCGCCTACGGGCAATGGTCTGAATTTTTTCAAAGAAAAAAATAGTACGCCACGGAGATATTTCGAACTAAAAATTATTTTTGAGCTCCACGTCTAATTTATGATAAAAATCCTTTCTTGCCTTTTTTTCATATGATACACCGTTTTTATGCAGAAAACTAAAACATCTTGGCGCGTATTTTTCATTTCTTAATACATCATCAAGAACTATCCAATATAAGAATACTAAACTAGAACAATAACAGAAAATATTACTAATAAGATTTCAACTAGGTGCAAAGTGCACGAAATGCTTAAAATGATCTCCTTTACAGATAACCGAAGAATTTTTTGTTCATCATTGTCGCGCGTACGGGTAATGGTCTGAATTTTTTGAAGAAAAAAATAGTACGCCACTGAGATATGTCAAACTAAAAATCATTTTTGAATTCCTCGTTCAATTTACGCCAAAAAGCTTTGTTTCCTTTTTTCATACGAGGCGCCGTTTTTATACAAATAAATAAAACATCTTAACGCTTACCAAGTATTTGAGGTAGTTTCCATATGCATAGAAACTTAGTTCAAATACTTTGTAAACGTTAAGATGTTTAATTTTTTTGCATAAAAACGGCGCCGCATATGAAAAAAGGCAAGAAAGATTTTTGTCGTCAATTGAACGAGGAATTCAAAAATTATTTTTAGTTTGACATATCTCAGTGGCGTACTATTTTTTTCTTCAAAAAATTCAGACCATTACCCGTACGCGCGCCAATGATGAATATAAAATTCTTATGTTACCTGTAAAGGAGATCATTTTAAACATTTCTTGCAGCTTTGCACCTAGTTGAAATAGTATTAGTAATATTTTCTATTATTGTTCTAGTTTAGTATTATTATATTGGATAGTTATTGATGATGTATTAATAAATGAAAAATATGCGCCAAGATGTTTTATTTTTCTGCATAAAAACGGTGCATGATATGAAAAAAAGGCAGGAGAGGTTTTTTATCATAAATTAGACGTGGAATTTAAGAATAGTTTCTAATTCGAAATGTCTCAGTGGCGTACTATTTTTTTCTTTAAAATAATTCAGACCATTGCCCGTAGGCGCGCCAATGATGAATACAAAATTCTTAATTGTATGTCATAAAAATCGTAATAACTACCTCCTAAAACTCACAAAATTTCATTTTCATAGCTCAACTGGTCTTAGAGAAATAAATAAATTGGCAGTTTGAAATAAAAATTTCAACACCCCGTATCTCCGAAACGAAGCATTTGCGGACATATGTTTATAGAGCAAACTGGCATTAATTTCTCATGTAGAATTAGCCCTTAAAATGTTTCATACTTATTTACTAACACCCTGTATATTTCACAAACCCACTATACATAGTATTTTGGGTTTGTAATCCATCAACTCTCGTAAAAATTCACCTTTATATTTGAAAAATAGCAAATGGTTCCCAAATGTTCGCTGAAGAACAGTTTTGGATCTAGTCACGTCTTTTAAAGGTTCTGGGCGAAATATTATCACAGATAACTTTTTACCAGTTTTGAACTAGCTAAAATCTAGAATTCATGTCACATGAGGTTAGTGGGCTCAATTAGAAAAAATAAGAGATTTCTACTCATCACTACGCAAGCAAGCAAGAAAATAGCTATTTTTTCCACAAAACTTGGATACAATCATGAATGCTCTTGCTAAAGAAAAACAAAGCAGTAGTGTTACTCTCGTCCATGTACATAACAGACAAGTAGTCGGAAATATTTCAGTATTAGAGTAAAACTAAAAGGATGTTGATACTATGGATAAAATGCTGAGTGAGTATACGGTCAAACGTCTTAAATTGCTTTGGCTCTTGGCCTTTTTTTATAATATGATTGACGTCACTGGCCTAGCATCCAACATTATATCGAGATCGAGAGCACAATCCATTACAAAAAACAAAAGAGCAACGCAAGAAGTTTTTGAAGGATCTTTCTAAAGATCGTTGTCTTGCTGTAAATACTCTTCCTCAAGTATCTCACAGCATTCGTGGATATACTCCAATAACTAGAAGTTGCTATGTTTGTCAAAACGAACGGAAAAAACCACCTAAAACGAGAAAAAGTTGTGTATTATATTTTCTATGTATGTGCGACACATAATCTTTGTCTAAAAGGACATGTATGTGTTGCAAAAATTCACACTAACATTCATTTTTGTATTTTTGTTCAAATAAACTATCATTTAATTACAAAATGTATTGACATTTTATAACATTCATTTAAAAAAATACAAGGTACAAATGTACCTATGCCGTCGTTTATGGGGGTAGGAAAAATTTAAGCCGCCTGCTGGGAACTGAATGACAATTCTTTATTATATTTGACCCACATAATTTACTGTATAAATGTAGAGATGTCACAAAATTTCAAGTCTCTATCTCTTTAACAAAAAAAGTTATCACAATTTGAAAACTCAAAGTTACAATTCTATGCCGCCCGACGAAGGTTAAACAATGTTAAAAATAAAACTTTATTAGGATCAATTTTCTGGTAACACGTTCGGGGTTTCTAAATATTCCTGGATATTACCCAGGGCAACACAGGACTCTAACCCACGTGGATATGATATGAGAGGGATCTACGTTTTGTTTTGTTATGTAACCCTTATTAGGGTCTTTTAAATATACCTTTTACAAAGGATCCTGTATTTTTTGTGATTTATGGTATACAGCCAGCTACAGGAATTTTATTTTCCTCGTGGATTTTTATTATTTAATAACTTTATTAAAGTAAAATTTTCGCTTGTTTTTAGCAGATGTCGCCACGACATCCACACCATCATGTAGTTTGTTCAGAGATAATCAAATATGCACTCTCTTATGATAAACTAATAAGGTTTGAAACCGGTTAGTGTGCTTTTGATGCATTCTGAGAAATCTGAATTATAAGACGGATCTTGTTTGGTTTACATCGAAATGATTATTTATTTATGAAGCATTTTTTTATTTAACCCCATTTATTTTAGCAATTGGTCCTGCCATTGGAAAAATCAAAAGTCAAAGATATGTTTATTACATAATGGTCCTGTAGGGAGAACTTCCAATGAAATTGGTCTTTAAATAAATATTTACTAATTACTGAACATAAATTCAATTGATGTTTACAAATTATTTAATCTCTAAAGCTGCTCGGGAGCTGCTTGATAACATCAAATGTAGAAAGATGGCCTATTTTGGACACGTTGTAAGGGGAGAAAGATATAATATTCTTCAACTTATTATGATGGTTAAAATCAAAGGACGTAGAGGAATTAATAGAAAACAGACCTCTTGCTTAAATAATATCAGGGAGTGGACAGGAATAAAGAAAGCAGAGCTACTATTTAGAATAGTTCGAGACAGAGACAGTTTCGCCTTGTTAATCGCCATCGTCAAGGGGACTTGATAGGGTACGTTAAGAAGAAGTTTACTTAATATATATTTGTCTGACCTTAAAATCTACTTTTTAGGTCTGTTGGTTTATACCGATCTAGTCTGCGCACTTCACCACTGTCATCGAACAGCTCACTTTTGTTAACGCGTTAAATAAAAATGAATAAATACTCATTTTAAAAATAATCAATACTTATTTACCACATTGGAACGACTCAATTAGTAATGACAAGAAAAATCCAGGTCCTGATTAACAAAAAAATATAAAACAATTGTGACCTTGAACCAACACCCTGTATATTGAAATTTTGAAAATTTGTCTGCGCATTTTAAAAGAACATAAAAACTGTGATCAAAAGTTTATTTTAATTTTTTCGCCGTTGACTTAATTATTACATCAATTTTGAAATTATATTGAAATTTTAAAGAACTCTGAGATTAAAAGCCAGGTATGTATTATTAACTTTTAATAGATTAATGTTAATGAATCAATACTTATTTTAAAAATACTTAATACTTATTTACTACGCTGGCGCTGGCTTCATGGATTCTCTGGATTTGTAGCTGTATACACATCATTAAAAGTTTGAATTGCTAGAATTGGGATATGTTAATGATTTAGTAAAGAATTAAAAAAACAGCTAGGTATATCTAATAAAAAAAAAATCGTTTAAACAACTTAACATAAAATAAAAAGATTTGAACTATAACAGTTGCTCAAAATGTACGCCATTTTGTTAGATGCATTTCCTTGCTCGTTTCAAAAGATTTCGAATCGATATTCTAATTACATTGGGATTGTTCTTCATTTTTCTGGCAGCTTCTTGTGACCTTGACAGAATTAATAAATATGACTTCAAAATTGCCGTAATTAAATTATCTGCGAAAAAATTATTGATGGTCTTTTAAAATACGCAAACAAATTTTCAAAATTTCAATATTATACAGGGTGTTGTTTCAAGGTAACAATTACTTTTTTTTTTGTTAATCCTGACCTGGATTTTTCTTGTCATTAGTAATTGGGTTGTTCCAATGTAGTAAATAAATATTGATTATTTTTAAAATGAGTATTTATTCATTAACTTTAATAATTTATAACTAAAAGTTAATAATATCTGCTTTTCAATGTCGGAGTTCTTAAAAAAAATCAATATAATTTCAAAATAAAAGTCATAAAATTGTCTGGCCGAAAAATTGAAGCAAACCATTAAATTTACTTGTTTGTGCTCTTTTCAAATATGCAAACAGATTTTTAAAATTTAAATATACAGGGTGTTGTTTTACGGTCACAATTACTTTATAACTTTTTGTTAATCCAGACCTGGATTTTTCTTATGGTTAGTATGTCGGTCGTTTGGGTTTTAAATGAGACATATGTGTACCAAATATCAAAAAAATATACAGGGTGGTTCTAAAGTTATGGCTTAGGAAAGAAATGGGCAAAATCGATAAAACACCCTGTAACTTGGTTATAAAAGTCGCTAGGCCAAAAAATGTATATCTAGAACCGGCTCGGTGACCTCTATTCACCATTAAAGTATTTCCGTTTCCCAATGAAACACACTGTATAGTATCTGGGTATTATTTACATTAACAACAGGACTGTAGTTAAACCAGGTAAACCAGATTTATGCGTTTTTCATTAATACTCGTAGTACAGTAGTTCGTTGGAAATATTGTATTAAGTTTATTAGAAACATTAAAAAAGTTGCTTACTTTTATTCCAAAAATCGTTACAACTGAACAAATAAACGAACAAATTATTGTACAAAAGTCTCACGGCAAAGTGTCAGGCACAGGGTCCTGTCCTTCTTCTTCTTCTTTCTCTGCCTATACCTGATAAAGTTTAGCGATCGTCATGGCAATCTTTACCTGTTCTGCAGCAACGCGAAAATGCTACATAGATCAGTGGCGTAACTAACGCCAATGCAACCAATGCGATGCATTGGGGTGCAGCATTAGGGGGTCGCAAAAATATGATATTCTGGAAAATGAGTACGAATAGGGGCGTACGGGGAATACTTGCATTGGGGCGCAGTCAAACTAGTTACCTTCCTCTAGTTACTTTAACCTTCCGCAACTAACATATGTTTTCTGAACATTAAAGCTAACATGCGTTACAGAGACCGACATAAAAAAATGTTTCCATTAACACACTTTCAAATGTAGGTTTTTGTTTACTTCTTAAAGGAGTGAAATTAAACAAGATTGATACCTACTTTTAACTTATTAAGCCTCTTAAACATTAGCAAAATACCAAAGAAAATAAAAACGATTATACAACATCTCATTTGTGAAAATCAAGCTCAATTTTTCCACTGTCGTTTTTTTGTACATAGCTTCACCTTTTACTTCTGGCAATTGGGTTACTAAATTATCAGCACTTGTTCGCATGTTGTTTCATTAATATAAATATTTTTTTCAGCGAATATGTCACGTCCAACATCGATCTCGTAGAAAAAGTTTTATAAAAAATTGCCGATAATTGCATAATCACTTGACACGAAAGACTCAAACTTCAACACTAAAAACAGGCGCCCGAATCAGGCAGCTACTGATGGCGGCGAAGATACATAACGAACAATTTGGATATAATCGTAAAACGGAAGGTTAACCAAGATGTAGCAAGCAAGCAAGCAATTTGTTTCAACCCGACCTGTGGGAGATGTCCACCCTTTCGAACAAGTACATTCGGGTGTAACAAATTCATTGGGGCGAGGTGTTTTGACCCGAGTTTAAAACAGGGATCACCCCACCTCGCTCCAATGCCCCAGGCCATCCCTTCTCCCTCCCCCATAGCACGCTGATGCGTGATGGGGGCACAACTATCGTAGTCAAATTCTCTTCACAATGGAATCCTGGGTAATAAGATTCCAATGTGGTGCCCTAATCGAATGCAAAAACTAGGCCAGCGTGATGCGCTCTATGCCTTTATCTTCTTACTTACTTATCTGCGGAACTAAAATTGCTTGCTTGGGCCCCAAGTCATTGTACCAAGCCCCACTGAGCTCAGTCCAATGGCTTGGAACTCAAGAATTTTATGATTTTTTTGTTTTTATGATTTTTTTGGTGGCTTACGCCTTTTTTATGTTTTTTTTTGTTTGCTGTTTTTACCTGATCGTCTGTCTGGTATCTTGGATGACTTCTTGGACTACCTTGGTCACTATGTTGGTGACTAGTCTGACCAGGTAGTCTTCGTCTGGGAGGATCGCTGTGGTGGCTTGTTGTGGCTTTGGCATAGGAGACTCCAATTGCCTGTTGTCGTCTGTTGGTCTGTTGTTGTGGCCTCTGTTGTGGTGGTCTGCTCCAGGTTTGGACATCCTCTGTAGTTTGCGGGGTGACTTCTTTTGCAGTTAGCGCAGGTTGCCTTTGTTTCTCTGGGTCTTTTACACAGCTTCGTGGGGTGATCTTCTCCGAATTTCACACATTTGGGATCTTTGTGACACGCGTTCTGTGCATGGTTGAAGCCCTGGCAGTTGAAGCACTGCGTTGGCCCTGTCGCTTTTCGTAGGTCTTCTACCACTACCTTCATGTGGCACAGATTGGTGATCAGCTTAGCCTTTTCTACGTCCTCGCGATTCAGAGTCAGTACGAACATCGGTAGTTTCCTTTTGGGTCGGGCTCTTGTGGACATATTCTTAGCTGCTTGGCAGACTATTTGGTGTTGTGCTTCCATCTCTTCTTGGATTTCTTCATTGGTGGTGTTTGAGGGCAATCCTCTTAAAACCACTTTGGGTTTTATATCCTCTTCTACTGGGAAGGCTATCCATTGTAGCCTCTTGTCTTTGTGTGCCTCTGCGTATTCTTCTACTATCCTCACCATTTTTTTATAATCTTCCAGGCTTTTCGCCTGGATGAGTGTTTCTCTGCCACTCCTGGAGATTTTGTTTGTCGTGTAGACGTTAATTTTTGGGCTATGGTGAGGATAGCCCCTGTCTCATTCACGCTCTGTAATTTAATTGTAACCAATATGTTCGTTTTCTTCGTGGAGCTCGCCTTTTTTGAAAGTACTATTCGCTGCAGGATAGCTTGTAGGAGGACGTATATGGATTTTGCATATTGTGTACAAATTGCTGTAGTAGCTTTCGAGATTTTGTGGTGTTCAGTACCACACGATTTAAATATTTATATTGAGTCCATGTTGTTGGATTTGTGTTCCGTCCAAGTTTAGTTAATTATGTAAACGTAGACTATAAAATTTGTAGTATTCTCAAAGTAAGCTTCGAGATACTTTCTGGTCTTGCTGTGAATGTTGCTCCAATGACCTTGCAAAAGTGATGAGACTAATTTCAAGCTGTATCTTATATCGAAGAATTGTTTATGGGTAGCTCGGAACCATATTATGCAAGTCGTATAATTGATTTATGAAGAGTTTCTTTATATAACATAAACAGTATTGATTTATGCTTTGTTGTTAACCTCTTTTAAAATTAATATTTCTTACAATATTGTGCACTTTTGTGGTATAAATTTTTGCAAATGCTGTAGTGTTAACAAATTTACAAACTACTTATTATTAAAACGAATTGTCTTAGTATATCTATTTGTTTTCCAATTATGTTTTATGTTTCTCCTTAATGTGCATTAAGCGATTCTAAAAAATACTTGTATATTTGTGTTTTATTGGCAAGTTTCCGAAAGTTGCACTTTCCCGCAAGGCGTGCGTGAAAGTAAATTTTCACGCACTGCGTGCGGGAAAGTAAAATACCTTGTAATGTGGCAATATATTATAATGCATGCAATAAACTAATATTTAGATATTATTTACTAATTTATTTCAAATTTATCTTATTGTGTTCATGTTTTAATGAAATTAGCACGATTATTTCATTCATAGGAGATTCTGACCAATAGAGAGCTACAGAAATCTAAATTAAACTGATAATTTTTGATAATTTCCCGTCGTCAAGTAGGTTACGTCAGATGCCCTTCGTTGCTACGAAAAAATACATTCAGTGGCATTAATGACAATTATGCCTGGTTGCACCAACAGATCTTAAGCTCCAGCTTAGCTAAGCTCTGCTTATAGATAGGACCACCGGAAGTATCACTTACGTTGCACCATAATTTTGGAATTTTCCCTTGTTATCAAGTCGAACCCGCTTTTTGGAATAGCCTTCGTGCCAAGCAAAAGTATTCTTATAACCGAGATATTCTAATAACCGATCATTTTTGGCTAGGAGAAACGTTTCGGGACCTTAAATTTCTATTCATTAAAGCGGGATATTCCTTTAACAGGTATTCTAATAAGCGGGTTCGAATGTATATCTATTATTATATTATGATATTCCTATTATATTTTATTGTAATTATATTACATTAATTCTTATGATATTCTCGGCTTAAGCCTAAGATCTGTTGGTGAAACCAGGCATTAATGTTTTAAAAATTATAAAAGTGATGACTTTCAAACGTCAAATATTTATAACAACTGTGTGTTTAATTGTATTAATTTGTACTTACATAAATAAATTACAATAAAATTTTGGTTTTGAACAGTTTTATTCATGAAATAATCGCAACAAATTGCACCCGATCTTTAAAATAATTATAGAATTTTAGAGCTCTTGTGCAATTACTACTGATAATTCGATAAAATAAAATTATTTTGACATAATATTTAAAAGTCAGATCAGTAGACAATTACAATGGTTTTGAATCGTCGTCATGGAAACCAATATCGTCGTCGTGGTAACCCATTATATTGAAAGTTTGGTTTTGACAACCTTGTCAAAGAATTAATTTGTGTATTTTCACTTCTAAATAAAAACTGATATAACTTTTTGTGGCTTTTTTTTAAATGTACGGCCCTAGAAAAAATATTGTTCCTAACTCATGCGGAAAGTGTCTTCCCCGCACTCGACTGCTTGCCCGAAATCCGCTATCGCGTCGTTCGGGTCAACGGCAGTCTCGTGCGTGAAAGTATGATTTTCCGCACTAGTTAGGAAAATAAATATTTTGTCTAATACTTTGACAAAAATTGAACAAGAAAAATAAAATTTGTGGTTGTGCCTATTCCATAGGCGTAACCAGGATAATCCTAAGGGGGGGATTACAACTACTGGAAAGGGGGGTTACAACTACTGGAAGGTCTCCGAGGGGTATGGTGTTAAGCGTATAGAGCTCAAAGTACATCCAAATGGGGGGGTTATAACCCCCAAAACCCCCTGGTTACGCTTATGGCCTATTCGCTCCGTGCATGGCCGACGCGACACCTAGCGTCGTCACCCGACATTTTTGGCGACCACAATTTGAAGTTAAGCATGGTAAATACATATTGTGAATTTGCGAATTATTAATAATTCGTTTTTATTAAACGTTTTTCTTTAGTTCAATAGTTTGCGTCAAATCTTTAGAGGTTAATTTGACTGCCTTTTCTTCAATGCAAATGAATGAAAATTTGCAGACATATATGCATTCGCGGGAACAATACACTAATAGTCAATAAATTTTTTTATGTTTATTAATTGTTTAAATAAAAAAACGATTTTAATGGAAAATGCTTAAATTCTCTTGTTTTTTACAATGTAGGAACTTGAAACTCTTACGGATTGTAGCTAATGATATGAACTATACATAATTTCACTTTTTACGTTAATTGTTTACGTTATGCTTCGTAAATAAACAATAAAGTTTCAAATTTAGAGCGCTCATATATTTGTTTATATAAAAATCGGCGCTTATTCGCGTCAAATTTCAATACGATACGAAACAAAACTTCAACCAAAACTCGAATTAAAAAAATTCGTGTTTTTATCGTAGTCTTAGAAAAACCACCGGTAGAGACGTTTTTTGCTACAATTAACATTAGAATTCGTTTTGACGCATTAATTAATTAAACGCTTTTCTTTAGTTCACTCGTTTGGGTGAACTTTTTGGACGTTAATTTGACTGCATTTTCACCAATGCAAATGACTAAAAATTTGCAGACATGCATTTGCGGGAACAATACAGGAATAGTCAATAAAAAAATGGTTTTATGTTTATTAATAAATTGTTTAAATAAAAAACGATTTTAACGGAAAATGCTTAAATTGTCTTTTTTTACAATAACGAAAACTTGAAACTTTTACAGATTTTAGCTAATTATATGAACTATATATAATTTCACTTTTTACGTTAATTATTTACGTTATGTTTCATAAATAAACAATAAAGTTTCAAATTTTTTGCCGATTCTGACTACTTTTCATGTTAGTACATCATATGTTTTATACATATTTTAATGAACATGACGATATATTTTAATGTTTGAAAAGTGTAACACTAAAAAGTAAAAAATAAAAAAAAAAAATTAACACATTCATTAAAGAAAAGTGTGGGGCGAAAACCGTTTATTCGATGAAGAAGCGCCACGCTTTTCTTTGACGAATGTGTTAGATTTTTATTCATTTGTTTTTTATTTTTTGCTTTTTGGTTGATTTTTTTATAATATTTTTAATTTTAGTCACTTCTAACTAAAGAAAATCGTTTCTTAATTTTTTTTTCATATTTTTTTATTTAATAATACTTTTCCAATTCATGTATAAAGTGGATGTTGTATTAAAAATTGGTTTTCTAAAACTTCATCACAATTTATTTTTTCACCGCGAACGGAACAAAAAGGGAAAAATATATCCTCGTTTTAAAAATAGGAGGAGTAATTCTTTACCGCGATGTAATGCTTTTTTGTAATTGGTCCAACCGCAAGAAAGTTTACTCCACTAAATTGGGCAAATCAAGAAGAGATCGGATACTGAATGAGAGAATACGAGAAACGTGAGAGTCACATATACAATAATTGATGACATAAAAACAAAACAACTAATATGGTACGGCCACGTACAGAGAATTCCAGATGACAGGATACCTAAAACAGATTTTGACATGGACACCACAAGGGAGAAGGAAAAGAGGAAGTTCGAGAAGAAGCTGGAGGGAGGGAATTGAAAAGGAACTAGAGGAAATAGAAATAAATCTAGGTCTATGGATAAGCAGAGAAGAATAGCGGTTTGGTGCCGGAAGGCGTCGGAGAACGCTGTAACCGATAGTAATAATAGTATACAACGAACTTCCTGGAAACTGATCTTTAGTAGAACGTATTTATTATTGTCCATGTATCCTGTATTAAAGTTTTAAGGAATATTCAGGTATACCTTTCAAGAAGTACAGTTACTTTAATTCAGTCTGGACTAAATAATACTTTTCTACAACCACTATTCAAAATGCACTTTTCTGCAAAAATTTTATGTTAGCAAACTTGATATTTTCCCACAGTATAAGATATTTGACATTAGTGTGCAGAAAAGTGACGTTTCTGTGCCGGAATAGTATATTGTACAACAAGTGAGAAAAAAGACATATTTCTCACGAGTGCAGAAGTTTGTTGGCATAAGCCGAGGCACGAGGCGAGGGCCGTAAATCAAGAGAGGGATAAATATGTCATTTTCTCATGTGTACTTTTTCTATGAATGCGGTTTTTTCAAGAGTTCAAACTTCAAAATTTAATAATTCAGGTGCTTTTAGGTATATTATATGCATAAATTTAAATAAAGTTGATATATGTACATATACCTAGGTATTCTTAAAATTTATATACCTTATTTTTTTAAATTCTAATTAACGGTTATTTTTGAACAGTTTTGAAAGGTAATTCCTGGTAAGTTTTGCTTTAACACATTTATTTGACAACATTCATTGTGTTTGTAATGTGCATGATACCATGGACGGCGACCATAGTATGGAAGACCGTAGGAAAACCCGTGAGAAAAAATATTTCTCACTGTAATGGCCGATTTTTCTGACTGCGTGAGGAATTGTTCGTTTTGAATGTATGTAGGTAAGTAGTGAGAGAAGTTACATATTGTATAGCATCCATAGAAAAAGTTCTTTTCTGCACAGTAGCATTACGTTAAACAAAAAAATCATAAATATTATAACATGTTTTGATGAAATGGTTTTATTTAAGATATTACACTTGATACTGCTTTTAAAAAAAAACCGATTTAATTCATGTCCGAGAATCTGCAAAATTCGCTACTTTAACACATTATTTTTGAACTTTACATTTGGTATTTTACAAATGACTACCTCATTCGGAGTAATGTTATATATTTTATTTATATCTGTGGTTAAAGTGTAGACAAATATATACAACCTGTAAGACAATTATTATTAGGGAGCGGATTTATATACGATCAATTTTGATGAAATATGCGCATATATATGCAGTAAAAAATTACGAAATATGCGCAAGATATGCACAAAAATTCAAAAAATGCGCATTTCGGGAAACCACAAATTTTGTGTTCTATTCTATTCTAACTGGTTCTTTTATAGGGGGGCGGCAATCGTATGTTGTCTTTGAAATAAAAACATTATTTTTTACATATGCAATTTATTCACAGTGAGAAGAGACACAGTGTGGATTCAGGAAGTGCAGAAGCACGCAAGACCTATAATATTCATAATAAGACATGTGAGTGTGAAGGTAATCAATAAGAATTGAGAGATACATACATGCTTCATCGATATGGAAAAGGCGTTTGACAGAATCCGAAGAAAGGACGTATGGAAGAAACTAAAAGACGGGGGAGTCGACAGGCACAACATGAAAGTAATAAAAGATATGTACACAAATAATACAAATACAGTAACAACCAATAACGACGAATCCAGAAAATTTACTACAAGTCAATGCGTCAAATTATAGGGATGCGTGTTGAGTCCACTGCTATTCTCAGTGATACTGGGATTCCTGTTCTGAAGAGTACAGACAAAATACAAAACGAAACAATCAGACAAAAACCTAAAACTAGAACCAATCAATGAAAAAATAGTAGATGGATAACTTAGATGGTTGGGGCACGTGTGTAGAATGTCAAACGTGAGACTAACAAAACGAGTGTTCGAAACGAGAGTGAAGGGGAAAACAAAAGTTTCCTGGAAGACCAAGAGTTATGTGAGTAGATGAAATCAGGAAAGAAGTCAAGAAGAAAGGATTGACATTGAAACTGCAAGAAACCTAACACAAGATCGGAAAACATGGAGACTGTAATGCCAAATTCAAATCCACCAGCCTTACACCTAAAGGTAGAAAGGCTTAGGACTAAGTAAGTAAGTAAGTAAACTTTAATGAGGAAGCAGCCAAGTATTAGCCATTTATTAAAGAAAAAAGAGGAAGAAAGCAATCTTAGAACTCACCATTTTACTACATGCTTTGCAGAATAAGTTTCCATTGCTGTAATGAAGCTCGGGATAGGTTCTGATAAAGGAATAAACCAGGCAAGATTCTTTCGGCATATTGAAATATTTTCAAACAGAAGTATTAAACAAAAACTAAACATTCCCATTGACCGACTAAAGGTAACTAATTTTAGTGATTTACGGGATATGGATATGATCTAAAGCATGAACATTTCAATTTCCATTATGTAGAAAATCGTAAAACTATGGTTAAAGGTGTAAATTCTCTTAACAATAGGGTATTTAAAAAGAATCACCAGAATTATAGGTACCTACTAAATATAATAAAAGTAAATAAAATTCGGATTTCCCGGTAAACCATCTTTTCATCATTTTAACATCCTACAAATCATTTTATAACGGCGCGGCGTACTATAAGTACTTTGTGTAAAGATCGGGTATTTTCTAGGAAAAAATGAAAAGGCAGTGAATGAGCCGTCTCTCTTCAGGTAGTTCTCGAATTAATATGTAGATACGACAGCCTGTACGTACGGGGAAATATTTTGTGTCGAATTAAAAAATTTTAATTTTTTTTGGACTTAAATGTTTTTAAATAGGCACGCAATATGCATGTTTTTTTAAAAATATGCAAAATTTAGTAAAGTTCTCAAATATGCGAAATATGCATGCAATATGCATTTAGCATAAAATCCGCTCCCTAATTATTATACTTAATTATCGAATAGAAATTAAATTATGGATATTACAACTGCTCTATTTTACAATTTTATTCTTAATAAACATTTTATAATTATCAAATAACCAATAAGGATTTAACAACCTCAGCAAGATACGTCGAATTAAGTAGGTATGGTGGAGTCTGTGACTGCAATATAACATCAAATGTGACATTATTTTGTAATAATTATTTAATATTTGTTGTTTAAATTTAAATAAATTAAGGCAGTGCATTAATTTTTTAACTGATTTTTGTGTAATTTGTTTAGGTGTAAGGAATTTAAATTGATTAGTATTAATTAGATACAGTTTAAAATTTATAATTTATTATTATAATAAATCTTCGTTTGGAAATTGTGTTTTTTATTTTTAGCAGAAACTGTGATTGTAGAAAAAGTATAGTGTGTAACATGTGCAGAAAGGTAATTTCTCACTCGTTTAAATTGCGGCACTCGCTTGCGCTCGTACCGCAACTTTTCAAACTCGTGAGAAATTAGTACCTTTCCGCACTTTTTGCACAATATACTATTGACATTTTATTATTATTTTGAACATCTTCAATTTTTAGGTAAAATAAATTAAAAGAAATAATTAAAACAGCCAATCAGAGATTTTAACTGCTATACAGTTTGATGAGAAACTAACTTTTTATGAATTAAAGCATAAGAAAAGAAAACATATAATTTATAAAATAATTTAATAATTCGTATTTTTTTAAATCCACTCGTCCTTAGCCTAATTTATTTTTTACTGTTAAAATTATTGTAATAAATTCTCGTTAATTATTATGTTCGTTTGAAAATTCTGCACGGCAGAAAATGAAACACCTGTAACTAGTATTTTCTTTGTTTACGTTTAGGGTCATGTAATTCCATATAATCAACTTTACGTGGTACATTGTACTCACTCGTAATGTTCTTAACATAGTACAGTCAGAAAAGAATTTCACTCAAGAAACAAAACTAACATGGTGCCAACTTGCGCTTTTATCCTGGGGGGGCCTCCCCTTCTTGGGGCTGAAAATTATTTTATTTAAAAGAACCCCATAAGTCGATAGGGGGAAAAATAATTGTAAGAAAACTGTATACAGTTATTAATAAGTCAATACAATTTGAGTAATTAGAGATCAAAGATTTTATTTTTTCGTGAAAATATGGATGGATAAAAAAATTACATTTTTTTGGAAAAGTTTTTGGAGCAGATATTTTATATGTATGTACGAGTATGTATATAGGAAAAAAAAGAGAGGAAGAAGTAGACGTGTCGATATGTATATTTGCGATCACTGAATAGTTTACACCTTCATTTTAATTTATTTTTCTTATGTCCATGACCGTAGTTCTCCAACTTACTGTCGCGATTTATTCCAAGCTTGTTCTACGCTTCTAGCCACTTTCCAGGGACCTACCCAGATTGAGTTCGGATGACCTTTATTAAATATCCTTACTTTCGCTGACTCCTCCATTAATAATCTCTTCGTGTCTTTATTCATTGCCATATTTCCATCACCATTTGATCTATCCATGCTGCTCAGGTCTAGCTGGTGAGCCCAGCTTTTCTTTTGTTCAGTTCCATCTCCATACTCTGCCATCTATTGTGACCTTCCGAAACCCCTCTTTGGTATTTTACCTTCCCTTCGGTCCTCTTGTGCTTTTTCCTTTATTTCTTTCTTTCATTCTTTTCTCAGTTATTGTCAAAAATCACCCGTTTATGCAAATTCTGTCTTCTTTATGGTCTTTTAATTTTCTTTTATTTCTCATTAATTCTCCTTTTCTTCTTGGTTTTGTAGCTGCAGCAGACATGTTATCTCTATTATCTTAAGAGCTGATTTAATACCTGTAAAGATTATTCTATCATTTTTCCAATATATAGCCACTTTCAGCACCTTCGGCTCCTCAGCGTCTATATCTAAACCTGTTACGATCACATTATCCTTTTCTTCTCTTTCTCTAGGTAATCTAGTCTAGTACTTATTTCTCGAACTTCCTTCTTTATCTGCTCACTTTCCTTTCTAATAGCTTCATTTTCTTCCTTCAGCTTCTGATTTTCAACTCCTAACTTTTTTATCTCTTCTGCAGAAACTCATAGTTCACTTGTAATATCCTTCACGTGTAAGGTCAATTGTTGTAGCATCACCATCATCTCGTTCATTTTTATTTCTGCTTCACTCTCCCCCGGTATTTAGTCGTTTCCCGAAGATAGCATAAAAAGCCTTTTCTGTTTCGTCCGCTCAGAGAAAAAAACTCTTATATCCATCTATTAATGCATTATATTTTTCACGTTTGCCACTTAATTAGGTTAACTTTTAATTAAAATTTTCTAATTGTTGTAATAACAGTTTTTTTAAAAGTCTTATACATACACCGCGTCAAGAGACACGTTCAGGTCGACCCTTCAGAGACCTGACCCTTCTCAGTGTTGTTGAAATTTATCGAGTTTTATAACTATAAAAAATTTTGAATTTCATTATTATTTTGTGAGGTTAGGTCACACAATTATTATCTTTTAAAAGACATTTGCCTGGTTGTACCAACAAATCTTAAGCTCCAGTTTAGTCCAGCTCAGCTTATAAGTCTCCGTTGTGTTGTGCATTTGTTGACATACAATTAAGAATTTTATATTTATCATTGGCGCGCATAGGGGTAATGGTCTGAACTTTTTAAAGAAAAAAGACAGTACGCCACTGACGTATTTCAAATTAACAATCGTTTTTGAATTCCTCGTTCAATTTGTGACAAAAAATCTATCTTCCTATTTTTTCATACGAGGCGCCGTTTTGCTCCAAAAAATAAAATATCTTAACGCTTCCAAAGTATTCGAATTAGTTTTTATAATGGATGTACGAGTCTATGTAGCTGTAGAAACTACTATTATAGCAGTATTTTATTTCATAGAAGTTCGAATACTTTGTAACGGTTAAGATATTTTATTCTTTGAATAAAAATGGCGCGTCGTATGAAAAAATAGGAAGATAGATTTTTTGTCACAAATTGAACGAGGGATTCAAAAACGATTGTTGATTTGAAATATGTCAGTGGCGTACTATCTTTTTTCTTTAAAAAGTTCAGACCATTACCCCTATGCGCGCCAATGATAAATATAAAATTCTTGATTGTATGTCAAAAAGTGCACAACAACTACCTCTTAAAACTCGCCAAATTTTATCACAATGTTGCCAGTAGTTTCGGCAAAATCGTAAAAAATGTGTAAAATTTTGTTTTCTTCAACGCCCTGTATCTTGAAAATGGATGGCGTTACAAAAATTTTTTATAAAACAAACCCCAATTATTTTTCAGTTTTTTACCTACTCCAGTGACGGTGTTACCTTTTTTGAAAAACATGTATAAAATTGTATCAAAAAACGAAAAAAAAAACCGAAAAAACACGGTTTTTTATTTTTAAAGGTGCGTTTCACCAATTTTAAAAATTTGAAAAAAATTAGGGTGAAACATTATGCAAAAATACACGTTATATATTTTTTTCGTGAAAACGAATGTCTTAGTTATTTTTTTATACTCATTTAAAATTTTTAAATTGTTCTAAAATTTAAATTTCCCGCCAAAAATTAAAAACAAAATTTTTTTCGGGCAGAACTTTTTAAAGCTTACAACTTTTTTATTTAAAGTTTTTCGCTAGTTCTCGCTGCGGCTGAGATAAAAATAAAAACATAAAAACCCTAATTAGGCTCTAGGTGGGTCACATGACCACCTAGGGGGCTAAAAATTTCAGAAAGTTAGTTTCACTATATATGCTAAACGGTGACCTATATGGAATTCGAATCGAGTTGGGGGCACTTTTCATCATCTTACCCGGCTAGGCCCTTTTTGCATAAAGTTTATTGTATATTCCTAAAGAGTAGTAGTATAAATGTTTATTAGTATGTACTTAGCAATAAACATTTTGCCTACAAAAGTGTAAACCCGTCTGAGAAAATATTATGGTGAATAGCCGCACACGTATACAGTACCGTCGAAAAACAATATTTACAAAGTGAATAAAACGCAAAATAAGAAGAATTAATGTTTAATTTTACAAATTAATACTTTGCCATGACAATTTACTAGTTCAGTTGGGAATAAGCCACAAATTTGGCATATTCCGAAATAAAATAGCAAATTAATACGACAAATTCAATTATTATTATTAAGAATTAATTTGTAAAATTAAAATAATAATTCTTATGATTTATCCGTTTTATTCACTTTGCAAAGATGTTCTTGTCGGCATTGTAACATAATGGGGCTTATACACCGCTTCCCACGGTAGACCGCATACTATAGCAGCACCCATTTGTTATTTCTTAAATAAGTTTCATATTTTTTAAAGAAGTTGATGGTTATTTATTATTTTGTATTGTTTTTATTTTTTTATGGAAATAAATTATTATTACGATAATATTACTATTATAATAGATTACTATCTCTGTTACTGTAATACAAAATCGATTGGCATAGATTTCCAACAAAACACGATAATTTTGACAACATTGTACCATTCAACATTATTAGACTTTCAGTGACTTTTGTGCTGAAATAGTTCAGAATCCAGTAGCCCGCTTGAGTATTTGATTTTTATGATATAATTCTTTTGTTGTGCTGATAAACTTGTTGTGCTGTGTTGATAAACCTTTTGTTGTCCAACTGCATGGAGCAGAGTTGAGATAAATTACATGTAAATTGTATGTTCCCTTTAAAGATGAATTTATCTGTAGATAATAAAGCAGATGTAATTTGGTCAGTCGTACCAAAGCAAATAGTTCGCCTAAATCGGCTCAGCTCACGCTGCGTTAAGCTGTTTTCAATAACGACTAGACTAATAGTATTTATAAATGACAGATTTATCGACTTGATTCAGAGTTGGCGCAATGATATGAAGTGATTGTAATGTCGAGATGAATTTATTCATGTAAATTGTATTGTATGTATTTACGTGAGATTATATTTTCCATAAGATGTGTCTTTTTCGTGTAAATCGATGGAGGTTCACCGGAATTGGAGGTAATAGTTGATTTTCATGGTCATTCACTGTACTATTTAGGGTCATGTAATTTCATATAATAAACTTCATGCAGCACATTGTACCGACTCGTAATATTATTAATAAATAACCTCCGGATATTAATTACAAAATAATTAGTCGGTTTTTCGTTAGTGCCGGATACCGTGTAAATGCATAAGTATTACAAAGCAACTTCCCCAATTAGAGTTGCAACATAATATTTTATTGGTAACTGTATCAAGATAATATATATTGTTTTCTATTGGAAGGTAAAAGCTAAATTTATTTTTCCGGTCATAATTACTGTTTGATATCAAAAGACGCCATCTAGTTGCATAAAGTAGTTCAGTTTTAATTAAAATATATGTGAGATCGTGGCTATGGTTATATTTGGAAAAACTAAATATGAAGAATGACTGCATATTGCAGAGAGCGAAACCGGTCGTCGGAAGTTAAACAATAAATGATTGCGAGTACGTCTGTTTTTTACTTCATTCAAAATGAACAATAAGGAGCTAACAGTTAGCATACCGGATGCATATCTAAAAATTGGACTCTTGCAACTATTCTCCCATTACACAAAAAAGATGATAAACATAAAAGTGTTCTAACTACAGGAGAATACCATTGTTGGTAGTTACTAGTAAAATCTACGAAATAATGCTAGAGAAAAAGCTGAGAGAAAATATCCAGGTCACTCTGGATAACAGCCAATGCGACTTTACGCCAGGGCGAGGTTCAACCGATCTCATATTCACAATGAGACAGTTATCAGAAAAAGCCCTATAGCATAAGAGTAAGTTGTTTCTCTGTTTTGTGGACTTGAAAAAAGCATGTGATCGTGCGCCACGTAACAAGATCTGGGAAATATTAAACCGTAGAAATGTGAAAGCGAAGTTAATCTAAGCAATAAAGAGTATATTAAAAGGTATTTACACGTAATATTGTAAGAACGAACAACCGCTTATCTCTAGAATTTTATACAAGGACAGGTGTGAAACAAGGCGGTGTAAGTATTAGAAAAACAGAGCTTTAGTAGTATTGAAAACTCAAGAAAATATAAATGTAAAGGTAAATAATGAGACCGTTATAAAAGTAGAGGACTTCAAGTATCTACAATGAATGGACAAGGAAATATAGAACCAGAAATAAACAACAGGGCAAAGAGTGCAACAAAGTTACACTATTCATTCAATAAAAAGTAAAATTTAATAAAAAATGTTTGTCCTGGTAAAAGGTATATTAGTTTAAAAAGCCCCTATAGGGCTACAAATATAGAAACAAAACGTTTTCGCTCTATAACAAGACCATCATCAGTGTTACAAGAACATGGTAAGCTACCCAAAAATACAAAGGTTAAAACCTTTTAAAAATAGACTAAAAGTCTTACATATAATATGTAACTTTATGGCAACATATGACTCCTACACGTGGTAAGTGGGTTACTAGGTAATGAAATTACCTAGTAACTTAATAAAAATTGCTAGGTGTTTCTAACTAAGGTGCTACCCTACGGTAGTTAAACGTGGACAGTGAACAACAATATTCGTAGTAAAATTCAAGCATGCGAAATGCGATATTTACGTGCGGTATCCGGGGTGACAAGACGTGACCGTATAAGAAACGAAGTAATACGTGAAAGCATTCCTACATTCTACGAACCACTCTTAACGTCTCTATACAGGGTGTCCACAAACTCTACCGACAAACTAAGATCAAAGATTCCTCAGATAGAAGAAAATGCTTCCTAAGGGAGCTGGAACACTTTGAAGATGGCGTCTTGTAATTAGTTTTTCTTAAATACCTCAAGAACGCTTCTATTTAGAAAAACAAAAATTGGTACACATATTTATCTTTCAGAGATAAATAGATTTCATCTATTGCGAATTTCTAGTACCGGTCATAGGCGTCCGTTTTGCGTAGGACAACGGTTATTTTATAGCATAACTTTTTTGTCTTTAACTTTTAAGCATTTTTGATACTGGATTAATACATTGTGAGTTATTGTAGTACTAAAAAATACTCCTGATTTAAGTCGGTAGGACGCACCGTTTGCTAGAAAAATCGATTTTAAAATTTTTCGTTTATTTAATTAAAAAAAAATGAAAAATATAAAAAAACGGTGTATTTTACCTACTTAACGCAAGAATAAATTTTAATACTAGAATATAGTCGGTTCACTAAACTCTAAGACGCAACTGGCTAGATATTTTAGTCGACAATTTTTTTGTTTTTTGCAAATTTTGCAAAAATTGGCAAAATTACTAACTATTTAGTGATTATTAACTATTTAGTAACTATTTTTTGCCAATTTTACTAAAATTGGCAAAATTACCGACTAAAATATCTAGAAAGTTGCGTCTGAGTTTAGCGAACAGACTATACCTCATAATTTAATAACCTAGAGTCAAAAAGGCTTAAAAATCAAAGACAAAAAAGTTATGCGATAAAATAACCGTTGACCTACCCAAAATGGACTCACATGACTGGTACTAGAAATTCGCAATTAATGAAATCGATTCATCTCTGGAATATAAATAAACGTACCAGTTTTCGTTTTTCTAAATGGTTTTTTTGAAATTTTTTTTTGGAAATTCAAAAAACTAAAAATTTTCAAATCGATTTTTCTAGAAATCAGTGTGTCCTAGCGACTTAAAGCAAGAGTATCTTCTAGTACTAGAATACCTCACAATTTAATAATCTAGTGCCAAAAATGCTTAACCGTTAAAGACATAAAAGTTATGCGATAAAATAACCGTTGCCCTACCCAAAACGGACGCCTATGACCTGTACAATAAATTCGCTATAGATGGAATCGTTTTATCTCTGGAAGATAAATATGCGCACCAATTTTCGTTTTCCTAAATTGAAGCGTTCTGGAGGTATCTAAGAAAAACTAATTACAAGACGCCATTTTCAAAGAGTTCTAGTTACCTTAGGAAGCATTTTCGTACTAGATGAATTGGGTTAAAATGTCTTAAAATTATCTGAGGAAACTCCTGTCTTCGTTTGGCGGTAGAGTTTCTGGACACCCTGTATATAGTGTATATGCACTGTTCTTGAAAATTTTCCGCATCCTACTAAATGCCTATCTGTAGGTTTTGGTGTTCTTCTTCTATTTGTTGCTTGACTGGATACTCTAGCTATTTATTTATTTCTTCCTCTACCCTCTTTGCTACCTATTTATCTTGTAGGTGGTCTACTTAGTAATTTAGTCTGTCTCTGACAGTCTTTGGAATTATTGGTTACTTTATTTTGTCATATCCTGACATGTCATTCATAGAATTTCGGCCCAGTATCGGGCTACGTCAGTTCCATCTTTTTTGGCGAGCCACAAATCTTCGAGGGTACGATGATGAGAGTTTCTGCATGTAAGAAGATGTTCCATAGTCTGTGTTTCTCCACAGATACAGTTCACATCATCTTGGTCTATGTTCACCCATTTTACCATGTTTGATTTTACTTGAACGACCCTCGTTGTTATCCTAATCATAGTTTTCTACGTTTTAAAATCTACAGATTGGTCGGTCCATTGAACCTGGAGAAGAGGAAAATAGTCAGGCAATTCATTTCATGCACCCCGTTATTATCCTACGTGTCCCATTTAGAGGATTATCAACTTCTTTGGTGTGTGCAGATCAGTGGTTTGTTTTGGTGAAAAATAGTCAGGCAATTCATTCAACCTACATTGTTCCGAGAAAGCTTTTCCTAAATTTCAGTTTGCTTTCTTGGTGTTTGAATTTTCCATAGGGCTTGCCACTCGTCCGCGATCTGTTTAATTTCCTCAATGTGTTCTGCAACGCCTCTGCGTGTTCAGAGTTCTGCAAAACTCGCTGCTTTATATATATATATATATATATATATATATATATATATATATATATATATATATATATATATATATATATATATATATATATATATATATATATATATATATATATATATATTGTCTTTTTTTTGTTCAGTATTTAGCTGAGTATTATTAAAGTTTAGGTAAGACTTAAGATCTAGCAATAATAACATTTAAAATGAATTGCAGAGATCATACTAAAGAGTGTAGGTTTAATAAGTACACAACTAATTTTAGTGGTTCATAAATCCAGCTATCACGGAAGAAATCAAAAGATATGAGATTTCTAAACGAGAATTTACTGCGTCTAATATACTGACGGAAGTAAATTGGTCGACGAAATAATGTCTATTTAGAACGATGTAATGGGTCGTTAGTAAAATATGGAAGCGTAAATTTTAATATCTATTAAAAGAGTGTAACATGCTTGGCATATGGTAAACTTACTTCATTTTTGCGTTCCTCTCGATATAATATCGGTAATGTTAGCCACTCCTTAAATCCGCAAGTGTGAATTAGCGTGAAGCAGTAAATTAGACTACTAAATGTTATGAGATAATTTAAAATGCACTTACCAAAAAGACTATTACCCAATATTTATATCAAAGATTACAAATATTACCTAGGTGAGAGCATTAATTACATGATGCAGTTATTGGCAAAACTGCTACGCTATTTTTGATCTAATTATTCTTTAACTAGTAATATAATTGTTGTAACTAATACATCAATACAATTTGTAACAAAAAATCTAAAGAGTTTTACAAAAAAGAAAAATAGAGTCGTATTAAAGTAGTAGTAGTGCAATTAAAAGCTTTGCCATAAGAAATAGACAATAGTCCAAGGTGGATGAAAATACCAGGTCGGCTCATGGGAGCCGATGTTCACACACTAACAACAATTTTCGTCTTTGCCTAATCATTTTACTTATGGGCTTTAGAGATGTCACTATACTCTATTTTGTCTGAATACTGAATAGTAGTTAATTGAAAAGACAAATTTATTGATTCCACTACGAGGTGTCGAGCGAATAACATCGTTCTGTATTTTGTCGTAATTTGTAGTGCAAAAACTGTGACATTAGTGTATCTTCAACTAGAAAAAGATGTATGTATAAATCAGTCATTATTACTTGAGGTTTATTTTTTTGTTTCAACTGTTAAAAATACAGAAAAAAAAATTTAAACAAGATTGCTTTACAATCGGCAATCTATTTTTATTTTAAAATGGAGTAAAAGCTGAACCTTTATCATAATACATAGAAGTTAACTTTGGTATAATTTCAAGATAAAAACGTAATTGCTTTTGACTACATGAGCAGTGGCGTAGCAGATACCCAAACAGTCAATATGTCTCAAACATCTAACCATTTATTTATCCTATGTATCAGTAGCGAAATCGATTCCACGGCCAACATTTCCAACCAATAGAAACTGTTTCTTAAATTCGCAAAGAACCCAAAACTTCTATACAATATTGAAAGAAGGGGTATTGAGGGTAGGAAGTTTTTCTATAGGCCTATTCGCGCTGTATACCCCGCACGTACCCAGAGGGAGAACTCCTGGACATTACAAAATTGGACGTTGAATAAGGTCAAATATTTCCCTGCGAAAACCTAATGCGCAGGCGATCTCCCTCTGGGTAAGTTCAGGGCATGCAGCGTGAATAGCCCTTATGTTATTAAGAAATTTTCCTTAATCTATAATTCCAAGATAGAATTATTATACCCAATTCCACGAATATACGACCCTCTTGGATTACCGCGACAACGAATATTTTGCTGTGCAAAATATGAAGAACGAAAGTAAATTGCAAATTATATTGTTGTTTATTGGAGTCATTATTAGAGCAAAATACTTTCGTACTTCTTATGATGCACACTAAAATATTCGTTGTCGCGATAATCCAAAACAGTCGTATATTCGTCGAATACACCATATTATACCTACTAACTAATGGGGTACTAATACATACCTGTTAATCTTTGAGCCGACCTGGGGGTTTTTAAAATGTACCTGGGGTATCATAAAGGACTAAAGAGTTATAGTGAGCTGAGATGGGAATACCCCAAATATATAGTACGGTATAAGGTATTCTAAACATTCCTAAAATGTTATAATAATCAGTATTCGACCCCTGCAAAGAGTGACGTTGTAACCAGCAACCGTTATATTCTTCAGAAATTATAAAAAAACATACCTACCAATTTCTTTTTTTTTATACGCACGTGACGTTTTTTCAGTGTAAGATGTAAGTAATTGTATAAAAATGTTGAACTCCTCTTTTAGAATAAGGTCTACTTTTTTCGATTAGAGGATAGGTTTTTGAACTGTGGCTGTTACTACTGTGGTTTCAAACTGCACAAAATTATCGGAACTTAGCAGCCAGCGCGGCGAATAAAATTGTAACAATAGTGGTTTTGAAATATGAGAATTATTTTAATACGTTGTATCTGTAGTTACTATGTTATTCTACAAATAATTCAAATATTTTTTACAATTACGGTATTACTCCATTACGAATTTTTCCTATAAATGCAGGTACAGCCCAGCCACACCGACCATATTGGCAGATAGAGCATAAAAGTTGTACAAGAATAACTCAAAATAACCAAAAATGTTAGTTACAACGCTATTCATTGCAGGGGTCGTATTTATGTTATGCGTATACTCGCTAATATACTATCGTTTAACTACACACTGTCTAGTTATACAATGCTAATATACTTGAATAAAACAAATTACTGAGTACACAACAAAATTGCTGTTAAAACTAAAAAACTATCGGTTATATGGCTTGTTAGGCTGGCAAGCATGCTTCTAGATATCGTTTCGTATGGATATAGAAATATTAGTATTATAAAAAGAAATAATTGGACTTCGTAAGTTCTAGATTTTCATACAATGTGACCGGTAGTAGAAACGAAAGTCGATATTTGAACACTTCGTGTTACTTTGAATCAACTGATATACAATTTCACTAATTTTGTCAATTTTGCCGCTCTTTCAGTCGTAACTTATTAACCGAAAGTAATATAAAAATTGAAAGTGTGTATTTTGTTCTACTCTGGCTAAGGCTCGTCGAATAATATATTGCTTGTACTATTTCGTCGACTTTAAAGAAGTACTTCCGGTTGCAACTCTGGAACCGGAAATTCGAGGTCAAATTTCCCACCTCGACTCCCAATTTTGTGATATAATCTCTCATTCGAGACCTCATTTGTCATTTTATCTTTTCTAAAAACGATGCTCATGGGCAGATAGACGCACGGAGAGACAGACAAGGATAATTCAGAGTTTTCACCAATAGTAGGGGAGCAAAGTACGCTAAATGTGCAGTCACTCGAGAGCTTTGGGGACCTATTGGGTTGTGAAAAGTAGGTCCTAAAACCAAAAAAAGTTAAGTAAACTTTTCCATTTTAGTGGGGACTTTCCATTTTTAATTTAATTTTCCATTTCCAACAATCGTTTTTTCCGATTTTAGCGCCATCTATCCATAATTTGAAAAAATGTTTCGAATAAAAGTTGCTTATTTTTAAGTAAAAAATCCAAACTTGGAATAAACATTTAGGGCTCCTATTTAAGATTTTAAAGTGACCCCTTACCCCACCTCCGTGGGTGGTCGTTTTTGGTACCGTTCGACAGATTTTTCAAAAATATTGATCAAGTGTATTTTGCAATTTTTTCGATCTAATGTTTATTTTGCGAAATATCGCGGGATTTGTATTTAAAATTTTAAATTTACCCCCACCTCTCTCCGTGGGGGTCATGTTTGGTATCATTCGATAAATTTTTGAAAAAAATTGAACATGTCTTTTTTGGTTTTTCGATCTAACGTTCATTTGGCGAATTATTCGCTTTTTTTGTGAAACTTTTTAACTCACCTTTTTCCTTACGCCCCGCTTAAATCGTCAGATTTTTGAAAAATACACTGTTTTGCATGTCCTTAACTTACCTTATCTTAATCTGACAATTTCGAGTATTTCTAAGGATAGATTTTTTTTTCGGGCCCCCTTAACGAACTCCCCTGGATATGAAAGGATATGAAAAATAGATTACGACCAATTCTAAGACCTACCGAATATACATATATAATTTCATAAAAATCGGTCAAGCGGTCTCGGAGGAGTATGGAAACTAACACTGTGACAGGAGAATTTTATAGATGTAAATATATAGATGGCTATTAACAAATAGGGGTTGGTGATAGAAGAGTGAAAATTAAGGTTTGTATGTATTTTTTAATTCTACATCATATAAAATTAAGGTAGATAATTTTGTCCAAAACAATAAAAAAAATGTCGGGGGGACAACCCCCTTATAACTTATGGGTATAAAAAATAAATTAAAACCTCTTTAACTTCCTACAGGATAGACGTGTAAAATTTTATAAAAATCGGCCAAGCCGTTTTGGAGTAGTATGGTAACTAACACTGTTACAGGAGAATTTGATGTATATAGAAGTAACTGCGAATTAAATAATAAAAGTGGCTAACTTTGAACCTAACTAACCTAGGCAAAAAGTTTTTTTTCTGAAAGTTCGTATAAAAATACCAACTTTTGAAATCCTAAAGTAGATTTACTCTATAGTCAATATTAAAAAGTTATTCAAATTGTTTAGAAGCCAAAAATGACACTATTTTACTAAACTTTTTCGGAGTGATATAAACGACTTTTTAATGATTTTTTTCAATACTTTAAAAATATAACTATTATTCTTGCATGTGGTTTTCACAGAATTGCTATATCATTTAAAATAATTGACGAATCATCTTAAAAATTTTTGTGCATTATATGGAATGTTTGACTCATCTTTTCGTGCAATATGAAAGTCTTAAGGCCATTTTCGCAAAAGTTATAGCACATTTTTTATTTTTGAAATTTTAGTCGTATTTTGCACTTTTCGAAACAAAAAAGGATCGGACCAAAATTCAAAAAGAGCCATTTAAACCTTGGCTCATCTACAAAAAAAAGAATATTATAAATAAGATATTTATTTTTAACCCTATTTTTACCTGTAGCGATTTAAACGAAAAAACTGCCATTTTTCACACTTATTTGTTAATAGCTAAGTTTCTCGTCCGAACTGTAACGGGCATTTTTGTATTTATAATGTATTGGGTATATAGTACCCAAAAAATCCATTTGCAACCTGGTTGCTCAAGTGTCCCGACAAAAACCTTATTTCTCTGGACTATTAGTCCATATTACCTACTCATCGTATCCTAACAATCTTTATATTATACATATACATGTATTGTTTATATTTTGCGATTTGTTAAACTAATCTATTTTATTTTTGTTATAGGTAAGTATCTAGAAATGATGTCAGTTGTATTATGATATTATAAGAAAAAACAGATAAAGAAACTACGTTGACATTGGTAAATTATTAGGTAAGTACTTGGTTTTTAATACGCAGACAAAATGGAATAAGCTACAGCTTTTTAACAACTTTTAGTCTATTATGTTCAATAAAACCATGCTACATTTCGACAACACCTTTTATATTATATTATTTCTAACTCTCGGGAAACCAGGATGAGAATAGAAAACGCGGTAGTTATTTTCAACGCATTAGAAAGGTAGTGTGTAATAATTAGTTTTTCTAGGCCTTGGGTTTTCACCCAATGCAACCGGAAGTCGATATTTGAACTCTTCATGTAACTAAGTCGATTGATATACGATTTCACCAATTTTGAGTCATATTTGCCAAACTTCCGGTCATAACTTTTTAATCGGAAATGGCATTAAAACTGTTACTAACTATTCGACCTCGACTTTTCAATGCGTGTCGACTAATATATCCTATGCCCTATATCACACGCAACAATACATCACATGCGACAATAATGTGGCACTTGCGGTTATAACTTTTCAACAAGAAGTGATATAAAAACTGCAAGTATGTATTTATTCTTGTCTTGCTAAGACACATTGAATAATATATCGCTTTAAAACACTACTTGCAACTCTGAAAACGTAGGTACGACGTCAAATGGCCTAGCCGGGTAAGATGATGAAAAGTGCCCCCAACTCGATTCGAATTCCATATAGGTCACCGTTTAGCATAAATATATAGTGAAACTAACTTTCTGAAATTTTTAGCCCCCTAGGTGGTCATGTGACCCACCTAGAGCCTAATTGGGGTTTTTAGGTTTTTATTTTTTATCTCAGCCGCATCGAGAACTAGCGAAAAACTTTAAATAAAAAAGTTGTAAGTTTCAAAAAGTTCTGTCAGAAAAAATTTTTGTTTTAATTTTTGACGGAAAATATAAATTTTAGAACGATTTTAAAATTTTAAATGAGTATAAAAAAATAACTAAGACATTCGTTTTCACGAAAAAAAATATATAACGTGTATTTTTACATAATATTTCCCCCTGAATTTTTTCAAAGTTTTAAAATTGGTGAAACGCACCTTTAAAAATAAAAAAACGCATTTTTTCGGTTTTTTTTTTCGTTTTTTGATACAATTTCATACATATTTTTCAAAAAAGTTAACACCGTCACTAGAATAGGTAAAAACCTGAAAAATAATTGGGGTTGGCTTAATTAAAATTTTTTGTAATGCCATCCATTTTCATGATACAGTGCGTTGAAAAAATCAAAATTTTTGAAGAAAAAAGATAGTAAGCCACTGACATATTTCAAATTAACAATCGTTTTTGAATTCCTCGTTCAATTTGCGGTAAAAAAAGTATCTTCTCATTTTTTCATACGACGCGACGTGCCGTTTTGCTGCAAAAAATAAAATATCTTAACGCTTCCAAAATATTCGAATTAGTTTTTATAATGGATATACGAGTTTATATTATGTAGATGTAGAAACTACTATTTAGAAGTTCGTATACTTTGTAAGGATAAAGATATTTTATTTTTTGAATAAAAATGGCGCGTCGTATGAAAAAATAGAAGGATAGATTTTTTGTCATAAATTTAACGAGGAATTCAAAAACGATTGTTAATTTGAAATATGTCAGTGGCGTACTATCTTTTTTCTTTAAAAATTTCAGACCATTACCCCTATGCGCGCCAATGATAAATATAAAATTCTTAGTTGTATGTCAAAAAATGCACAACAACTACCTCTTAAAACTCGCCAAATTTTATTACAATGTTGCCAGTAGTTTCAGCAAAATCGTAAAAAATGTGTAAAATTTAGATTTCTTCAACATCTTGAAAACAAAAATACAAAAAATTTTTATAATACAAACCACAATTATTTTTCAGTTTTTTACCTATTCTAGTCACGGTGTTACCTTTTTTGAAAAATATGTATAAAATTGTATCAAAAAACGAAAAAAAATCCGAAAAAATGCGGTTTTTTATTTTTAAAGGTGCGTTTCACCAATTTTAAAACTTGAAAAAATTCAGGGTGAAATATTATGCAAAAATACACGTTACATATTTTTTTTCGTGAAAACGAATGTCTTAGTTATTTTTTTATACTCATTTAAAATTTTAAAATCGTTCTAAAATTTAAATTTCCCTCCAAAAATTAAAAAAAAATCGGACAGAACTTTTTAAAGCTTACAACTTTTTTATTTAAAGTTTTTCGCTAGTTCTCGATGCGGCTGAGATAAAAAATAAAAACATAAAAACCCTAATTAGGCAGGTGGGTCACATGACCACCTAGGGGGCTAAAAATTTCAGAAAGTTAGTTTCACTATATATGTTAACGGTGACCTATATGGAATTCGAATCTAGTTGGGGCACTTTTCATCATCTTACCCGGCTAGGCCCTTTCTCACCTTTAATACCATCATTGAATTATAAGCTCTCTCAAATGATCTAATATCATTTTTATTAGTTTAACTAAGTTTTTGAATATAATGAGCGTGGTTGAATAATTCGTGTATAATGTTATACTCACAGCCCGAATATCAGACACTCCTAGGTTTGACTAGGCAATCCTCAGGTCTGACTGACGGTCTTAGTCAAAGCCCGAAATAAATTACATTTTCGGCCTTTGACTAGTCGTTGTTGTTTGTTTGGGTTTATATGACTGCGGACACTAAATCCATTCGCCAATTTTACTATTTTTTATTTTATTAGTCATTTTTTCGTATCTTATCCTAAAACTAATACTAATATAATAAACAATTCTACTAATAAATAATTATTTTTGTATTTTTTTTTTAATAATTTTTTATATATATATATTTTTATTAATTTTTTTTCCAAATGATGTTCTCAGAGTTCCACAGCAAAAACTGCAACATTCTTCTTTAGCCCTCTACTTCATTCGAAAGCTATTTTACTATGGACTGTCCAAGTTCGTCATTCATTTTTATCTACATATTTTTTTATATTTTTTTAATTATTATATTTTTTTTTCTATTTTTTTTTATATATCTTTTTTTTATATTTTTCCTTTCTTTTTTTTTATTTTTATTTTATTATTTTTTTTATATTTCTTTTCTTTTTTTTTTCTTTTCTTTTCTTTTTCTTTTAACATATAACAATTTACAAGAAATACTTACTCTATATTTTACAATTACAATTTAAGCTTAATATCTAAAATATGTTTATACAATAGTCGGTATACCAACTCATTATTTTCTAATGTTAATAAATAATTTAAATTAATGGGATGGTGGACATCAGTCAAAGAATAGAGTGAATTTAAAAACATATTAACTTTATTAGAGATAAGAGAACAGGTCAAAATTTTGTGTTGTAGATTGCCCAACTGTCCACAAATACATTGTGGACTATCAGCTATATTAATTTTAAATAAATATGATGGAGTAAGACAGTGGTGAAATCTCATTCTGCATATGGTTCTTATCATATCTTTTGTCGACTCCATTTTAGAAAACCAAGGTTTATCCGTTATATAGTTTCTGATTGATCTGTAGTGGTTTCCTGTATTTACGTTTTCATCAATATACCTTTCTTTCCATTCTTTCTTAATCTCTTTGAATAAATTTGATTCAATATCTTTTGGCGTACAAAGATAATGGGTTAATACTCCTTGTGTCACCGCGTTTTTAGCCAATTCATCTACCATTTCATTTCCAGTTATTCCACAGTGGCTTTTAACCCATGCCAACTTAACAGACTTTCCTTGTTGCTGAAGTTCTTTAATTTTATTTATGATATATAATTCAATGTAGTTCACTTTTGATTTAGGATTTATAGCACTAATTTTACTAAGAGAACTTTTACTGTCACTAAAAATTATAAACTTTGAATGATTTATATTAGATAAATATTTTAGTGCTTCCATTATCGCTATTAATTCAGCTGTGTATATACTCATAATAGAATTTAGTTTAAACATTTTACTAATTTTATTACTGCTATCCCAATAGGCACATCCCACACCTTCAATATTTTTTGATGCATCTGTATATAGCATACAATAATCTTTGAACATTTGTGAACTGTCGGAGATAAACACTAATTTTCTTAAAGATATAGGCAACTTGCTATAGTCCCTTAAAAAGTATACCTGAACTTGTTCCATACTATTAAAGTCAATATTATAATTTGGGTTTATGTCATATTTATAAAGTTGTTTATCATATATTGTCATTTTTGAATATAAATCTACCATATTTAGAGTTTTCTTTTTTATCCAATATTTTTCTGCCAAGTCTGCTAAAAACAGTTGATGTATTTTGGAAATTAAATTTGCCTTTTTTTCATACAATCTAACTAAAAGGTTGATGCCAAGTTTTTTTTCGTCTTATATCCATCGGCATTTCACAGCATTCAACTTGTAGATTATTTATCGGTGTACTTCTTAGGGCTCCTATACACAATCTAAGGGATTTATTAATGATTTTGTCTATTTTATTTAAATGACACTGTGATGCGTCACTGTATAATATTGATCCGTAGTCGAATATAGCTCTTATATTATTTTTAAATAACAACAAATAAATATTTGGATCTGCTCCCCAACGTAAGTGTGATACGAATCGAAGAAGGTTTATTCCTTTTTCTGTTTTTTTAACTATATGGTCTATATGTTCTTTCCAGAGAAGCTGTCTATCCAGAGTAATACCCAAATATTTAACATAACTTTGTACAGGATAGGATATATTGTTTATTAAGATGTGATTGGGTATTTCTTTTCGTTTTCTTGTAAAAATACATAATTTGGTTTTGGAATCAGATATATTTAGTCCATGTAATTCACTCCATATTTTAATATGTTTGTCTCCTTCTTCAATGGATTTGACTGCATTTTCTATTTTAATGTTTTCTTGATAAATAACTATATCATCTGCAAATTGTAAAATTTTTGTTGAGCTTAAATTTTTTTCTATATCAGAAGTGTAAATTAAATATAACAAAGGGCTTAATATTCCTCCTTGAGGTAAACCACCCATCGCTAGTCTTGGACCAAATGTGTTATTATTTACCGATATATAAATTTTTCTACAGTCATACAATTTTATTATTTTTTGACAGAAGCATTCTGGCAGACCTATTTGTATCATTTTGTTATATAGTATATTTAAATTAACGTTGTCGTATGCTGCTTCAACATCTAATAAAAGAGCGATTACTGAAGAATTTTTCGTAAACGCTAAATTTATATCTGTTACCAAATGACTCACAGCTTCCACAGTAGAATGATTTTTTCGAAATCCAAATTGTGTTTGTGATAATTTATTGTTTTTTTCTAGCCAACTTTCGAGCCTAAGTTTTATCATTCTTTCCAGTGTTTTTGTTATGCAGGAGCTCAATGAAATACCTCTATAAGATTCTGCTGAATCAGGATTCCGATTTGTTTTGAGAATAGGAATCACCCGGTACTCTCTCCAGTTATCTGGAATATCTTCTGATAACCATATTTGATTAAAAAAATTTAATAGCGTTTCTTTCCCTTTTTGATGTAAATTGGCCAACATAATATAATGTACATTATCTATACCTGGAGAAGTATTTTTCTTATTCTTAAGGCTTATTTCTAATTCACAGAAACTAAATGGAATTGAAAGTGGATGCATAGAGTTTTTTCTTTCCATTACATTAATTTTTGAAAATATATTATCTGGACATAATTTTCTTAGAAACTCCTCAACCCATTCTCCTTCAGTCACTGGATTTACTTGTGGTTTAAAAATGTTTTGTAATCGTTTGGCTTGATTCCACATATCTTTAATTGGTGTATTTTTGTTTAAAGTTTTACAAAAATTTCTCCATGCATTACGCTTACTCTCTAATACAACTTTTTTGGTTTTCGCTACACATTTATTATAATTTATATAATTTTGTATATTAGACTGTAGTTTAAACTTGCGTAAAGCTAGTTTTTGTTCTTCTATTACCTTTTTACAATTGTCATTCCACCAAGTTTTTCTAAATCGTGGATTAGTCCCTGTTCTCTTCTCCGGTATACATATCTTACAATATTCGTTTAATTTATTTAAAAATTGTTGGTAATTTAAATTATTATCTATTTCCATGAAATTATCAGTGATAGAAGAGAAAAGAGACCAATCCGCTTTATTTATGTTCCATTGGAATTTTGTATTTACACATTCCGCTTTATTAACATTAATATTTGACTTAATAATAATAGCAAAATGATTTGATCCTAATGTCTCGTCCACAACATCCCAATCGAAAAAATGACTAATATTTGCTGAGCATATTGTAAGATCTATTGCAGATTTATTATTGCTATTCGGTCTACGCATCAAAGTTTCTTTACCATTATTTAAAATTACAAGATTACAGTCCTCAATAGCTTCTAACAGATTTTTTCCTATAGTATCTACAGTACTACAACCCCAAACATAATTGTGGCTATTAAAATCACCACCAATTATAAAAGGCTTCTCTAGACTATTAAAAAACTTTTTCCATTCATTTAGAGTGATTTTAAGATTTGGTTTTACGTATATTGAATAAATGTTTAACTTTTTTCCGGATTGAATTTTAATTGATATGCTATTGCACATTATGTCATTAATTTGGTGAAAAGTAGGACTGTTGTAAAATTTTATTAATTTTTTCAAAAGGATGGCTACTCCACCATATCCATCATCTCTATCATTCCTAAAGACATTATAACCAGTAAAGTTAATAAAATTACTTTTTTTTAACCAAGTTTCTGATATTAATCCTATATCTATTTTATTGTCATACAAGAATTTTTCTAAATAACCCTTATTTGTTTTAATTGATCGCGCATTCCATTGAAGAAATGAAACGTTAGCCATCACGAGGTAATAATAATTGTGAAATATTGTTTTTTAATAATTCCAACGTTTTTTGATCTAAATTGTGATTAATTTGATTTAATGTTGCTGAAATAAAGTTTACTATTATTTCTCCTATATTATTTTGATTATCGTTTTGTGTTTGTGTTGTGTTAGAATAAATGGGATTATTAAAATTATAACAAGGCTGACTTTGTATTCTTGGTGTTTGCAAAATTTTTCTGCGTGCTTCCATTGTTTCTTTATCTACACTACTAGAATCAATACTACTTGATCTTTTTCGTTTAGATATTGTATATTTATTTGAAGTATTTTCTTGGTCTTTACTTACTGTTGAATAACATTTTTTATATTTATTATTAGCTTCATAATATGTTATATTTTCATTATTCATAACTTTTTTAATATATTCCTGTTTTTGTCTTTCTGTACAATCTGCTCCCTTGTCAGTAGCGCTGTGTTTTCCTTTGCACAATACACAAAGTAAATTATTCGGATTGGAACAATTAGATTTGTTGTGTTCTTCGCCACATCTTTCACACCTATCTTTTCCTCTACATTGGGCACTTATATGCCCAAATCTCAAACACTTTAAACATTGGATTATTCTGGGTGTATAATTTTCCACCTCGTATATCATTTTTTCTATTATTACATTTTTTGGTATAGACTGACCTTTAAAAGTGACAATTACGGTTCCTGTTTTTACATAATTAGTATTACCATTATCTTGAATCACTTTCCGCATAATTCTTTTTACATGTAATACTTCGAATTTAATTCCAAATTTAGGTTTAATTAATGATAATAAATCATTATCTTCTATCTCTTTATCTACCAATTTTATAACACCTTTCTTTTGAGTAAAAAACGTTGGAATATATGCCTCATACTCTTTGCTTTTAAGAATTTGAGAATCAATTAATTTATTAGCACTAGCAAAATTATTTAGTTCTACCTTGATTTTATTTCTACCAACTACTGTAATTTGTGTGATATTATTTTCAATTTCAGGTACTGCACTTAAAATCAAACGGGCCGTGCCGATCCTGTGTAATCGACCAATGTTACCGTTTTTATTTTCTATGTGTACTATATAAGGTGCATTATCTCCAAATTGATATCTATGTTTTAATCTTAAATTTATTACTTTATTTAAATTTTGCTTACCTGACTTATCTGTTTGATTTAAATTTGTCAAAGTTTCATCGTTATTGCAACTAAATTTGTTACTTACCTCAATAGTACTACTTGTTTGGTTTTGTTTGTTTGTTACCTTATTATTTACTCTATTGTTATTTTTATTTAAGTCCTCATATTCCATCATCCCATCTCCTTCCATTTCTACATAAAATTTACCTTTATCTGGAGGTTCGGGTGGTATACCTTCCATATTATTTGTTTCCTGAAATTTAACTTCTAGGCGCTAAATTTCACACTTTCTTACAGATCACTGGTTTAGTACTTCTTTATACTACTCGTAATACTCAAAAAGTTAAGAAAAAACCTTAAAAATTAATAATTTTTAGGAGAACTTCTAAATAAACTGCCTTTCAATTTGACGTTTATTTGACCTCCCCTTTGACTAGTCAAACCTAGGAGAGACTAAGTTAGTCAGGCAAAGGTAGACATTTAATTTTATGACATCGGGGTTTGACTAGTTAAACCCCGATCAGCTATTTAAATGTCGTAATTTGTTAGATAGTTTAATAAAACGTCATTTTTTAATTTTAATGTGTATTATTTTTATATTGCCAGATTTAAAATAAAAAATATTAGTGTTTATCTTCACATGTTGAGGCATTATGGCATTTCGAGTTGCACAATACGTTGGACCTTTTACACTTACATAATTTTGAAGAGCACTTGTTATTTTTTGTTGCATTTTATAAAGCCTTGTCCTCTAAATTTAAAATCTTTTGTACTAATTTCTCTTAGAGACAGCTTAACGTCTGAAACATCTTCGAAATTAAGAAAATTATCTTTGCATTCTCTTATTTGATTTCTTGAAAAAATTGTGTTTATTGTTCCGTATTTCGTACCAACTCTATTTAAACCGTCAATTGTTTTATCTTGTATGATACCCAAAATATTTCGAGCATCTCCTTTGGCTCTATTAAAGCTGGGGATAGGTATTTTTACAGTTTTTTCGATAGAAATTGGAGGAATTTTTTTTACTTAATGGTTTCATAGCATTAGCCTGGGCATGAAGACCTTCAATCGCATTTCCTTTGTTCCAGACATTAAGCTGCCTCTAAAAGAAATTAGCACAAAAAATTCTAAATTTGGAGGACAATGTTTTATAAAATGCTACAGCAATTACAAATGCTCTTCAAAATTATGTAAGTGTAAAAGGTCTAACGTATTGTGCAACTCTAAATGCCATAATGCATTTTTTATTGTAATTACGGCAATATGAAAATAATTAACACTAAAGTTAAAAAATGACCTTTTATTAAACCTAATCCAACAAATTACGACATTTTAATAGCTGATCGGGGTTTGACTAGTCAAACCCAAACTTCATAAAATTAAATTTCAACCTTGGCCTGACCAATGCACGTAGTCTTTCCTGGGTTTGACTAGTCAAAGGCCGAAACTGTAATTTATTTCGGGCTTTGACTAAGACCATCAGTCAGACCTGAGGATTGTCTAGTCAAACCTAGGAGTGCCTGAAATTCGGGCTTTGACTGTAACATATAATATATAGATTTCTTACAGGTAGTAATTTACTTGAGGAATTTAAAAGATATCAATTTTAATGACATTACCCAATGTTTCTCGTAGAGTACAAGTACATGCTACCATACTTGATTAAAACTGCCATTAGCATAATGGTGGAAATTACAAAATCTGACTTGTACAAGGCTCTCAACGACTTTTATGATATATTTGCAGGTGTAATTTCTCAATATCTACTAATCGCTGAAACCGTAAAATCTTGTATATCATATTTCACATCTACCTACTTATGCTAAGCAAATCAAGAGAATTAGCCATTTTGGGTAAATTTCTCGACAGTATTAGTCCATTCACTTACGGTAAAATATTGCAAGTCCTCCGGATTTTAAAGAAACACTTAATAGTCCACTGAAATATTCTCAACTACGCAAAATTGTCAGAGAAGACGAAATCTTTTTGCACACATGTTTTCGACCCTGAGGAATCCGAATCTGAAATTAGTTTTGCGAGAAAATGCCAAGAAATCCGTAAAAATCGTAAAATAGGTAATTTCCGCAATTTTCTAGAAAAATACAATAACTTGTTGAAAAATAATGAAACTATCGTGTTTATTGGACGATTTTACATAAAAATAGTTGTTTAATAGTTATTTATGTATTAAGAGCGAAAAGTGATACATTATTGCTTGAGAGTAAGAGTTACCGCTCGACGCTTAGCGGAGAGCGGTAATTACTCGAAAGCAATAATGTCACTTTGCGCTTGTAATACATACAACATTTTTTCTAAAATCACTTAATAAAATGTAACTTTATTGTAACTATTTTATATCTGTCAATATAATGTCATAACATTAACTTTTATATCTTTCAGTTTGAATGTTCAATGTGTCTGTATTGTATGGTTGTAGGGTTGCTACAGGCGACGCGCGTAAAATCAAACTTTACGCGCTAGAACGACAAAGTGACGCTACTCAGTAAACGTCAACTTTTTGTTGCCATTGACAAGCGAAAAAGTCTTCTTTATCAAGTGATTGTAGAAAAATAATATTAAAAAATAGGACGGGGTCAAGTTCGCTCCCAATGGTAAGAATTTTACCTGAACTAAAAAAGGTAGAGTCCGAATTGGCTCCCATAGACAAAATTTATTTTACCTAAACATGTCGAAAATATCACCCAGCGTTGTCACTTCTTTCAAATTTTCTCTTTTTGTTAGAAACAGGTACCTTCCTAGAAATATCTATGGGAAAGGAGGAAGACCTAACCCTTCGGTCCTAACTTAACTTTCGGGTATTAGAGTGTAGAGCGCAAACCGGCCGATTTCAGGTAAGAGCGCAAAACGGTCGAGCGCATACCGGCCGACACCGATAATTTGTGTTAAAATTGCCACATATGCCAATGTTGAACTAAAACAAACTCTAAAAGTATTTGTCTAAAAGTATAATTTTCCTATAAAAAGTCTATATCACTATGTAAATTTCCTAAGCAGTATAAATATTACACAATTTGGCAACAATGTCTAATGTTTCCGCGATTATATGAGAGCCTACCCGCATTCATGCGGGAGCCAATTCGTACCCTTCTAAAATATACCTGAACGAAGCGGAGCGAACTCGACTTCACCCAAAAAATAGATAACTAGAGTACCTAATAAAATATAGGGTGTCCCAAAAGTAGGGTACGGCCGAATATCTCGCGAAATATTACATCGGATAAAAATACTGCAAAATACGTTTTCAACATTTTTCAAAATCTATCTAATCGCAATAAACACGACACCCCACTTCACACCCTGGAGGTGGTGTGGGGGGTAACTTAAAAATCTTAAATAGGAACCTTCATTTTTTTATTGCAGGTTCGGCTTGTTTACGCAAAAATAAGTAACTTTTATTCAGGGCATTGTTTCGAATTGTAAATAGATAGATGGATAGACAATCAAAATAACTATTTTAAAAGTGAAAGAAGTATAATTAAAAAGTAAGTTCAAATGTAAGAGTTAAAGTTATAATTTTTTTTAAATCTGTGAATTAAGGTAAAATATAGATTACAATTTATGAGTGTAGAATTTCGCGAGATATAAAGAAAAGGAATAGGTAAGAATAGATGATGTGTGATGACTATTTTCTTATAGTGTAATAAGTTTGTACAGGATTTATATTAGCATTCAGAAAAATAAGAAGCAATTCACCAAGCACCACGCACCAAGCACCACGCACAACGCACCGCGCACCAAGCTCCACGAACCTCGCACCAAGCACCACGCACCAAGCACCAAGCACCACGCACCACGCACCACGCACCACGCACCAAGCACCACGCACCAAGCACCACGCACCAAGCACCACGCACCAAGCACCACGCATCAAGCACCAAGCACCACGCACCAAGCACCACGCACCAAGCACCACCCACCACGCACAAAGCACCACGCACCACGCACCAAGCACCACGCACCAAGCACCACGCACCTAGCTCCACGCACCAAGCACCACGCACCATCACCACGCACCACGCACCAAGCACCACGCACCAAGCACCTCGCACCACGCACCAAGCACCACGCACCACGCACCAAACACCACGCACCAAGCACCACCCACCACGCACAAAGCACCACGCACCACGCACCACGCACCAAGCACCACGCACCACGCACCAAGCACCACGCACATAGCTCCACGCACCAAGCACCACGCACCAAGCACCACGCACCAAGCACCACGCAACAAGCACCACGCACCAAGCACCAAGCACCATGCAACAATCACCACGCACCACGCACCAAGCACCACGCACAAAGCACCACGCACAAAGCACCACGCACCAAGCAACACGCACCAAGCACCGCGCACCAAGCACCACGCACCACGCACCACGCACCAAGCACCAAGCACCACCCACAATTCCTGACCCTGGTGTGATTCGAACTCATGACCATTTGGACCTTTCGATCCAAAGGTAGGCGCTCTTACCATTGAGCCACAGAGGGGGTAACAAACCTTTGTTATTTATAGAAAAATACAGCAAATACAAAATAAGTGATTGATGTGATCGTTCAAAGGTTATCTTTCATTTTTCCGACTGTATGTATTGTTTATATTTTCTGTAAGTTTCATCGGTTCAAACTGCTTATTTTTGAAAAAAATTAGATCTATTTTTTTTATTTTGTAAAATATTTTTTCTTTCAAAATATCTTAAAAATTATTAGTGATACCAACAATCCCGAAAATTAAAAAAATTTAGAAATGTAGTTTTCGCTTTTCTGAATATTTTGGATTTCTTGTTTTTAAAATAAGGCTTTAATATGGGAGGCTGTGTGTGATTTAATTAAGGCGAAAAAAATATTTATTTGTGAAATAAGCATTCCGTTTTGTATTTTCTGACAGCAGTACAATGTTTTTTAAGTTAAATAAATTATATAGATTCTTTTTTTTTGCGTCAGTTAATTTAAGTAAAAAATTGTTTTTACACTGTGTCCAATATCAAGCATTCATTATTCATATACGTAATTGAACAGTATATTTTTATCACCCCGTATATAACATGAGCCAATTTGTTATGGTATAATTACATGCACGGGTTTCTAATTTAGTTCACGAATTGTAAATTGTAAACAATAATTCGGGCAATTGCATTATTTAATTTGATGATCAAATATATTTCTGTGTTCTCAATATTTGTAAATATACTCAGCGCGTTGCTTGACACCAATACTAAGTGCCACCACTGAGAAAGAATACACCACTTCAACTAAAGCGTGTACAAGTAACAAGGCAGTACTGAAAGTTCTCCCGGGGTAACAACCCTTAGTGTAGGTCTTATAAATAAACTCTCAAATTGCTATTTGGTGTTTCCCTTATCCGAAGAACAATATCTATACAATATTTTTCATTTAACCCTACACTATTTAACTTATACATAGATTTTTTTTCCTATATAATAATAATAAACGGTATTTATCTCTAAAAATATTTATTACATATTTATCTTAATTAAAAATTTGTTTAAGAAAGACGTATACTTTGATAATTTTACATATTTTATTTTGTAGTTCATTCATATTGCATAATAGTCGGAGAGATAGAAGCGGATTTTGTGCGTGATAAGTAATATGGAAAAACTATACGGGGATATGTTGAATTAGTTGTGTACATGACTTTCACCAACGGCCGGAAACCAGAGTTGAGGCCGATGGTAGTTATAAGGGGTCAAAATCGCGGAATTTATTATTTTTTTTTATGACGCTCATGATCGAGATAGTGCACCAAAATTTGGGAATAAGTAGGTCATGACATAACTAAGTAAAACCTCTAGCAGCGGAATGCTGCGTGGCCGACAAAGGGGTGGGGGTAGGGGTGAATATAAAAAATATAAAGGGTTTTTTGAGACGTTCGTGATTGAGATAGTGGACCAAAATTTGGGAATAAGCAGATCATGACATTACTAAGTAAAATCCCCAGAGCCGGAAACCAGAGTTGGGGATGAGGGTAGTTATAAGGGGTCAAAGTCGCCGTTTTTATTATTTTTTTTTGTGACGCTCATGATCGAGAGAGTGCACCAAAATTTGGGAATAAGTAGATCATGACGTAACTAAGTAAAATCTCCAGGGGTGGCACGCTGCGTGGCCGACAAAGGGGTGGGGCAGGGGTGAATAGAAAAATATAAGGGGTTTTTTTGCGACGTTCGTGATTGAGGGAGTACACCAAAATTTGGGAATAAGTAGACCATGACATAACTAAGTAAAATGCTCAGAGCCGGAACCAGAGTTGGGCATGAGGGTAGTTATAAGGGGTCAAAACCGCCGTTTTTATTATTTTTTTTTGTGACGCTCATGATCGAGATAGTGCACCAAAATTTGGGAATAAGTAGGTCATGAGGTAACTAAGTACAATCTCCAGGGGTGGAACGCTGCGTGACCGATAAAGGGGTGGGGGTAGGTGTGAATATAAAAAATCTAAGGGGTTTTTTGCGACGTGCTAGATTGAGATAGTGCACCAAAATTTGGGAATAAGTAGACCATGACTTAGCTAAGTAAAATCCCCGGAGCCGGAAGTCAGAGTTGGGGATGTACCCCTGTACAAAGGGGTGGTAGGCAGGGGTGAGTATAAAAATGTATGGGGTTTTTTTACCGTTCGATATCGAGATAGTGCACCAAAATTTGGGAATAAGTAGATCATGACATTACTAAGTAAAATCTCCAGGGGCGGAACACTGCGTGGGGAACAAATGTTGTGCCGGGTCACAAAAAAAATAATACACACTGCGACTTTGACCCCTTAAAACTACCCTCATCCCCAACTCTGGCTTCCGGCTCCGGGGATTTTACTTAGCTAAGTCATGGTCTACTTATTCCCAAATTTTGGTGCACTATCTCAATCTAGCACGTCGCAAAAAACCCCTTAGACTTTTTATATTCACACCTACCCCCACCCCTTTATCGGCCACGCAGCGTTCCACCCCTGGAGATTGTACTTAGTTACCTCATGACCTACTTATTCCCAAATTTTGGTGCACTATCTCGATCATGAGCGTCACAAAAAAAATAATAAAAACGGCGGTTTTGACCCCTTATAACTACCCTCATGCCCAACTCTGGTTTCCGGCTCTGAGCATTTTACTTAGTTATGTCATAATCTACTTATTCCCAAATTTTGGTGTACTCCCTCAATCACGAACGTCGCAAAACCTTTGTCGGCCACGCAGCGTGCCACCCCTGGAGATTTTACTTAGTTACGTCATGACCTATTTATTCCCAAATTTTGGCGCGCTATCTCGATCATGAGCATCATAAAAAAAATAATAAAATCCGCGATTTTGACCCCTTATAACTACCCTCGGCCCCAACTCTGGTTTCCGGCCGTTGGTGAAAGTCATGTACACAACTAATTCAACATATCCCCTTATAGTTTTTCCATATTACTTATCACGCACAAAATCCGCTCCCAGCTCTTAGACTATAATTTTACTAAAGCATCGTAGCGAAGAGTTTTCAATTTATATATCTAACACTCACCTACTTATTTTAACTGACCTTTGTTAACACTGAACGCTCGTCAGCAAGGTCAAACAGAATCAAATTTCCCCATTACATTATTACAGGTAAGCGAATCATAGTACTTAAAAATATAAACAACATTTTATTTAATAGCGTAAAAAATACGATAAAAACATTTACTCCTGAATAAAGTAGGTAAATTTAAAAAATGTTAAGGACATGGAAATTATATACGGAAAACAGCCAATACAGGCAACCATATCAGGAATAGGCTCCTCTGGAGAAAATACAGCCAACTAGAGCATGGAAGTATTATGAGGAAAAAGAGGCGTTAGTACTACCAAAGAACATACATATACAGTTACATATTCGAGGAGCGGTATCGACCGAGAAAGTAGCGGCATACCCACTCAAAACACGAACCGAGGAGCGGTATCGACCGAGAAAGTAGCGGCCTACCCACTCAAAACACGAAACGGGCAAAGAGTGACAAAACACTCGTCCCAACCAAACAGAAAACTCCAAAAACCGAAGAAACAGTAGGTATAGAGGGAGAAGAAAAACTGTACCAAACGGACACAAATACCTAAATACACACACAAAACAATACAGTTCAATACAAAACGTCGATCGACGGAACGAACATGAAAATGTAACACAAAGAGATTATAAAAGTAACTCTGAAAAAAGAAGAGAACCATACAGAAACAAAAGTGCAACAGTACTAACGCCAAGGAAAACGTGACAAAAAAAAGCCAAGGAAAAACAGGACACGAAGATGTACAGTGACAAAACTAACGCAAAAGAAAATAGAAGACGTGACACGAGGACGTATCGTGGTCACAGAAACAAAAAACCATACGAATCACAGGAAACGAAGATGTACCGGGATAAAATTTACAGAAAAACAAAAGAAGAAAGATGTCGTGATACAAGGACGTACCTAGATCAAACTTAGAGTAAAACAAGCGAAAATAAGAAGAAAATTTACAAGAATAAAAATAGAAAATATGACAGGGACAATTATACGAGGAGGTAACATTATGAAAACCATACAAATATGAAAAAACATGAAACATATGAAAGAGGGACTTATCATAAAAATAGAAAACAGAGAAACAGAGGCGCACAGCAAGCTCAACAAAAAAGAAAAAACAAACAATGGACTCAGGTGACTTACAACCACCGTGAGCGACAAAAGAATTCGGTGCCTGATGCAAAATTTTCGGGAATGTATGCAAACTAGATAGGGATTGGCCTTAAGGGTTAAAAACTAAGTCGTGTGTGATGAAGCTAAGAGGTATGCTTAGGGTGGTAATTCGAATCCCACTCGGTTTGAGGACCTGCATATTTAACACGAAAATATATTGTTTACATGATGGAAATAAGCAAACTGAACTTGGAGTTATGGAATTAGGATAATTTTTTTTTGAAATCAGCTATAAAGCTGCAAATTGTGGGGATTTTTATTGCCCGCCCCAAGGAATAATCTACTAACTATAGAAAGTAGATTATTATTTTACACTTCTCTACAAAACTTATACAACTCTTGTATACAACTACAGGGTTGATAACTTAATACTTCACTTATGGTCATCCAAAAGGACAATATAAAGGTGACTGCAATAATTAAATACTCTAATAATAAATCGTCTAATAATAAAAATCAGTAAAATAACTTTTATGTAGTTTAAGGCTGGTTTGAATTAATAAATTAACTGCATCAGCGTTTAGAAAACATTACTTTACAAATACATAAATATCGAGATTCAGCAAGAACAGTAAACTATATTTTGGCTTCGCATTGCAACTGAATAAAAATGGTATATATTTTTATTTTTATATCCTACGTGTTTGGATGAAATAAAATAAAATAATTAAACACAACGGCGAAGCATATTATAAGTATATAAAAATAGTCCGAGAGCTAGTCGCACGATGTATAACATTAATAATAAAATACTAAAAATACAATTCGATAATAATAAAATAATACAATTTACACACATTACACTTTACACATTGAAACATATATCCCACTCAATATCTTTTCATTTACCCTTACCTAACCTAAACTTTTATTTGAATGTTTTGATTTAAATTCTGATTCAGATTTAACTTGATATTTTTACCTAAGGTGTTGCAGTTGGAAAGGTATTATTTGTTCAAAGACTAGTGTCTTTACATCACACATTATATTAATCTATTATGTTATAAATACTTTATCATTATCATTGTTAACTTTGAGCACTGATTACATTCGTTATTATTTATTTCGTCGGGCAGTACTGATTTCGGCGGGCACTATGTCCAATATCAAACATTCATTATTCATATCCGATATTGAACAGTATATTTTTATCACCTCGTATATCACAAGAGCCAATTTGTTATGGTATAATTACATGTACGGGTTTCTAATTTAGTTCACGAATTGTAAACTGTAAACAATAATTCGGGCAATTGCATTATTTAATTTGATGGTCAAATATATTTCTTTGTTCTCAATATTTGTAAATATACTCAGCGCGTGGCTTGACACCAATACTAAGTGCCACCACTGAGAAAGAATACATATTTTAGAATCATTCTCAAGAAGCATGTCAACCAGGCCAGAGGTGCCTTTAACTTCATTCATACATTAAATATGTAGCTAGAGAAAGAGTCTTCAACTAAAGCGTGTACAAGTAACAAGTCAGTACTCAAAGTTCTCCCGGGGTAACAACCCTTAGTGTCGGTCTTATAAATAAACTTTCGAATTGCTATTTGGTGTTTCCCTTATCTGAAGAACAGCCTCCACTGAGCCCTAGGAATTATACACACTGTATAAATAATTATGTTAGTGTTTACATTACTGGATATAGAATTTAATAGCCTTTCAAATGATGCCATGAGAGGCAGAGTGGCCTAGCTGATTTTAACATTACTTTACATAATCAAAGCAAATGATCATAAACTGTCAATATCCGATTGTTTTATTAATTGTATGTTGACCAATAATGATGCTTGGTCAACATAAAACTAGTAAAACAATCGGACATTGTTAGCTTCTGATCATTTTCTTTGATTATGTGAAGTAATGCTAAAATCAGTTAGGCCACTATGGCTATAATGGCCTCAAATGAGATAGCAAGCGACACCTATTCCCATTTAAAAAAATCATCGAATACGTCATCACGCCCAGATGGATGAGGTCACTATTATCAAATAGATATCAAAAAATTGTAATTGAAAAATAAAAATCGATCTCTTTCGGCATTTCCTTAAAATCTAATAACTACTGCCAAATATCGGGGTGGACTATTTTCTTTGGCCCACCCTGTATATTTTTACTTGAACCTTAAAACAATGAATCCGTCTACGGATAAACTGAATTGATTTAATCACCTCTTCCATAAACATAAAAAGACGGTGACCAGGTGGTGACCATCAACAAAGATAAATTGTTAAGTTCTTCGTTCATTATCACACGAACGATGTCATTATGAGTTTTGTTTAAAAAGGTAAAAACAATAAATGTATGTATCTGGGTCACATTCTGCACCATTTTTTTGTTACTGGTTTGGATTTTCGAGGTTAAGTATGTTTGTCTTATATGTCACGATATTATTTTTATGTAGGATTAAAAAAATTAAATTAATAAAGATAAGCATAATAATAATAGCGTCAGAATTGTCTGTTTTTAAATATTTTGAGTTTATTCCCGTTTTATGTTTCAAATAAACCCAACACCTCCAGAATTTCTGACCACTACATATTTTCAGAAATAATCAAGTTAATTTTCGAACTATGGTGGATAATAGGTTCGTTCCAAGACGGCACATTTGTACTATCCCTTGAACCAGAGGTTCCCAAAATATTTTTTCTCGTAGACCACTTAAAAAATTTACTGGTTTCGATGGACCCCCAGCAGAAGTGGTATTTCGTAGCTGTGCACGCCAGTGACGGGTCTAGAAATTTGCCGGTGAACAATTTTGGGGGAGGGGACGGGGGTGTAAAAATAAGACATTGAGGGTCGAACCGTCTTTTTCTTCTTCTTTTTTTTTCTCAAAGTTTCATTTTAGGCGATTTTACAGTGATTTGGAATTTATTTAAACTTTGCATTTTTATCGTAAAGTATCAATGGAAAAAATAATGGTTTAGTAGAAGGGAGCCAAAAAGGTGATTATTAGGGATTACAACAAGTTTTCTTTATTTAAACAAGTTTTTGATTAAATTTTAGTGCAGAAAACCTTAAAATACTGTTTTTTACATTTTCCTCCATTCCCAAAATACATGTTCTTTTATTTGGGTGAAAATTTGCCCACAGTTAGCCAAAAAACAAGACTTAAAGTGGTTAAAAGAGATTTTATAGTTTTACAATACAAGAAAAGTTACATGCAATAATATCAGAGTCGAAATTATATAGTTAGCATTTGATCTTGCATGCCGAGCTACCCAAGCAAGATTCTATTTTTCTAATCTTTAGAGGGTCAATAGTAGTGTCAATTTAAAATCGCGAATGAATTCTGAAGTTGCGTTAGCCGCCATCTTGATTTTAAAGAAGAACCATTTTTGTTCTATATCTCCGCCATTTTTAACTTTTCGACAAAAAGTGTAAGGACTAAAATTGTTGAAAATATTTGAGTCCCTACTATTAAAACATTATTTTTTCCATTGATATTTTACCAAAAAAAAAATGCAAATTTGTTTAAATAAATACCAAATCAATATAAAATTTTCGTGGACCCCCATTTACAACATGTGAAACCAAATTTTTATTTTACGCCAACATAGACCCCCGGTTGAGTCCCTCGTAAACCCCTGGGAGTCCACCTGGACCACTTAGGGAATCACTGCTTGAACCGTTACGAAATCGATTGGATTGTTTTATTGCGCATAATCGCCTTTGAACGGTTTTCTTTCGATCTCGAACCGATTACCGGTACGTAACCCTTTGGAACGTAGGTATTTGTGTACCATTTCAAGTTCAAGTTACGGCTGAGCCAGTTTCAGTACGAGTACCACTAGTAGTTTGCTAGATGATTAGAAATTATCATTTCTAACATGTTCATTAAACATCACTTCAACTCAACTTCAAAATCTTCCTCAGAATCGATATCTGAGAAATCGCTGTCCTCTATGAAAAAAAAAATTATAAATTATCCATATTTTTAAGATTCATTTGAAAAAATAAAGAATTAATAATTATTTAAACGAAAATCAAGATTCACAAGTACTAATAGCGTGGATTGTGGATTATTCTACTATTTAATCATCGGGCAACATCAAGTTGCGAGGTCCGAGAAGTTAGCTGCATTAGATATTCACAGAACGTTAAATTTAAGTTTGGTATTGTTGCCATGTGATTATAATATATAAAATTTATAATATGTTGTACGCTTTAAATATACAAAGAAAGCTTTTATAACTACATTATATTATGGATTTTGGCATTTTTTTATTTACGTAACACACGAACGAATATATATTTTTTGTTTGTTTTGATATTAATTGCAATTAGTTATTAGAAATTCTTTTTGGCAAATTTTCCTGATAGTTTACTGGATAGATTTGGCAATAGAGTCAGAACGTGTAAATTTCCGTTTGCCAGATTGCACAGATGTTCTGTAGACATCAATGTTATGGCCATTTCTTTAACTTATTTTTCACTGTTTAACTTTATTATTTATACAAATCTTATTTTCATATTGATAATAATATACTAAAAATATAATAGTAAAATTTAAAACAGCAAAATTTTACTTATTTTATACTTTTTAACTTTATTATTAATAGGTACCGAAATCTTGGTATTTCGACATAATTAGACAACATTAAACATTTTCCTCGTTATTCTATCTATTTAATGTTTTCCATGTTAATAAATAAATATATCACATGCTCTTTCCCGATTTACTCTAAGAACATATGACAACACTGTCATGTCTTTATTTCCTTACATCTGTTGCTAACTTCTCGGACCCTGCAATTTAATGATGTCCGAACCATCAGCTGATCTCGTAGCAGTGACCAGTATCTAAAAATGAAAACAACCTTACTGCGCAAATCAGTACAAATAGTAGCAGTATTCGCGCTGTACAACCCGAATGTATTCAGAGTAAGTTCGGGATTAGTTTCCAAGGCGCAGGCGTCAACATAAACTTATCCTGGACATGTTCAGGATTTTTCGCTCCACGAACAATTTTCGGATTCGTAATGTAATGACGGGTTGCATACATTAAGGTTAGAGAAGGAAGCCTTTTCTTGTCCCTTTCTTATTTCGAAATCAATGTCAACAAAAAATGCAAATGCAACCAACAAATTTGTATTTCAACAAAGAGAAAGAGAATAACAGCAACGGGATTTGATTAGCGTCTTTATTATTTCGACAATATAATTTGTTATTTCCACGCCGAAATCCTGCTAAATTTTTGTAGAGAGTAAAAGATTGTTGAATTACTTGGAAATTGCAGCTTGTTATTTAGATATAAAAATTACCTTTAACTTCCTGGGGGTTGAACATTATCTGAAGGATGGAATAATTTAGTAAAGCAATCATTTCCAATTTTGATATAATATGTATTGAATTTGATAGGTTGTGGCATTGTGTTGTGGTTTATTACACCACAAAAATAATGAAATATAAAAATACACAAGAAATAGTTTCAGAATAAGTTTGATGTGTTGTTTATGATTCATTATTCAATAAGAGACTAATTTAACTCACAAATTAAACTGAAAAATAAAGGTACTTATAAGCTCATCTAGATAGAAGGAATTAAGTAAAAACAGAGTACAATTTATTTTAATACTACCGTAATAGATAATAATTATCCAATATCGAATGAAAAGTAATAAGATAATAAAGAAAAGGTACCTACTTATTTATAAACAATAAACATACTAAATGGAAAACATTGACAAAAACAACTAAATAAGCTTTAATATAAAAAACATTATTTGTTTGACGAATACTAAAATGATACAACACTTTACATAATTTAAAAACCAGAATCGACATCTACAAGTTGTTTAACAAAACAATATTTTAGGTTAAGAATTGGACGGAGTAAGAACAGAATAATGGTCAGAATGTCAAGAAATTCTTCCCAAATATTTTGTGCGCCTGTGCGAACTTAAAATCCGAAACAAAATTCTCGAACGTTGATAGGGTACCCCGGACATGTTCAGGATCTTTTTTCTGTACTGCGCGAACACCGAATTAAAAATCTGAAGGGTGTTCAGAGGGAAAAATTCGACCTCCGCGAACGCTCGATTTTGCAATGCGCAGGCGTTCTCCCTCTGGGTACGTTCGGGTTGTCCAGCGCGATCAAAGATAATTTCTGCTTGAAGGCGTGTTCAGTTACCGATTTCGAAACGGTACATGGATCGCTTGGAACAACACAGTGTACGATACGAATCATCGTTCATGTTCGCTTGGAACGCATTTTTTATAATGCGCATGACGAGGGCAGTACGAAGGACGGCTTTTATGTCACTTGGAACGCGCCTAATAATTCAACTTTGTATTATTAGCAAATCTTTAATCCACCAATATTTTAATTTATTTTCTGGATATTTAGTCCATTGAAATGTTACATTTTTTATGACTTTGCGTGCGTTTTTCAGAGGACGCATTTTATTTTTTTTTTGTGTATAGGGAAGTTGGTATCAGCTTAAGTTCCAGATTATTCAAAAGCGTAAAAACAGTGTTTTCGTGCTGTATCTCGTAAACTAGCAGTCCTACGGAAAATTTACTTGTAGCAAATTAAATTGTCTACACTTTTTAGGTTTTTTTGTATTTGTATTTTTTACTCCTTGTCACTTTATACTGTATCACTTTTTACCGAAAAATGTAAAATAAAAAAGTAAACAAAAATAGCTGAATTTTTTTAACAAATTCACAAAAACATGAATCTGCGCATGGACAACTAATAAAATAATTAGAAAAGGAAGCAACAAGCAACAGTTGAAACTCCTTGAATAAATTTATAACAACTTTTCTACCTGCTTAGGATTTTGGTATGTATCACTAAGTTTTGTGGTGGAAAGGGTTGATAATAAATAATAATAATAATAGGAATGTTAGGAAAATGATAAATTATATGCATAAAAAATATAGATACCTAATGTAAAACTGAGCCTAATAGTTCGTTTTTATCGTATTGTTACAAGTATTCAAGAACACGGTCAAATTCGGAGCTCTTGAAATCCCAGATAAATTAATGAAATTAAACAAGTTTATCCGTTAAATAATTAAACAAGATCCGGAAGATCCTGCGTAGGCGCCGTATTTGTACTGAGCCAAATCACAGAGAAGGCCGTCGAGTACAATAAACCAGCATATATATGTTTTATAGACCTGACAAACAGTGGCGGCTCGTCAGAAGAGGCAAGGGAGGCTCAGCCTCCCCATAAATTTTTTACACACTCTACACTGTTTTGTTTGTCATGAATCGCGAAAACAACAATCACTCTCACTATTATACAACGTGTAAATTCCATATTATCACTAATTATCCATACGTATGGAGCATTAGCATTAGAACGCATGATCGCGTCTCAGTTTTATTATTATTGTAGGCAGGACCCTGGGTTATCCCGAGATGCAAGCACGGAGCCGAGAAGCCCAGCAGTCTCCGTTGCTAATGCTCCGTGCAGCGCAGCAGGCGTTTAAGGAGACCCGGTCTCCTAACAGTGGCATCTACGGTGCCATCGCACGCTGCCCGGAGATATACCAAGGGAGGCAGAGTAGCTTCTCGGCTCCGTTGCGTGGTTGCGTGCGTCTCGGGACAACGAATTTTAGGGTCCTGACTAAAAATAATGAAAAATCTAAAAGTGCGAATTTTGTTATAAAATTTCGTATGTGGGGTTATAATAATATTTGGAACAACTTGCTCAAATAACTTTTTCCGATATCTCTAACTCAAAGCAAAATATCGGGAATTTATCGTGTTTTTGAATTCGCAGTAGGCCGCGTTTAGAATTAAAAAAATTCAGTTGAGTATCTTAAAAAATTTGAAGCTTCATTATGTATGGACTGCAAAACTTCAAATCTGTATTTATTTTGATATGCATAGGTATCTATTTACAAATAGATGGAATTGTTAACAACTAAGGGCCAATTTCTCATATCGAGTTCAACTCCAGTTTAACCTGAACTTCTAGTAAACGTCAGTTTAAAGTCAAAATCGTCTTTCTCAATTCCCGTTCAACCGATGGCAGTTTAAACTTGAACGATGCTTGAACGGTGGAATTCGGCCGTTCAAAGATTTCAGAACTCAGTTCAGATGATTTCATGGACTACGCATGCGTTGTATTAACACGAAACGCTGTCATAATATAATTATATCCTATTTTATTATATTCTTTTTCTCATGAACATCTTTCAGTGCGTCACAGTTTTTCGATTTCTCTCTAACGCATTAAATTGTATGTGACAGAAAAAAAGGCACGTCTTTGAATACTTTGGTAATTATTCTAGTTCGGTGATTATTCTAGTTGTCGATAGATGGCACCATAATCAAAAAAGAATTATTTATTAAATAAAATAATAATATTATCAATATAATCTGTACAATTTATAAGACTATACAAATGAAAGAAAATACCATTTTATAAATGCAATAGACACAATTGATTTGGTTTTATTCCAAATTGAAAATAAAATTTGACAACTGTCAGATTTAACAAAAATGTCACGTTAGAATAAATGTCATAAATGTGTATTATCACGGACTAACCTATTTTTCTATAATTTGTGACGCACTGAAAAATATTCATGAAAAGGAGAATATTAAGCCTAACGATAAACGATAACATTATTTGTGTTTTTATAATATTTATTTATAATTATTAAAATGACTATTTGACTATAAATACTTAAATTTAACTTTATTCAAAAACAGCATAAAAAAGGTAGTTCAAAATGGCGACAGTTTTTTACCTTTTGCCATCTATTAGCATTTCTCGAAAGCTGTAGAACGAGCACTGACATGAACGAGCTATGAGAAATGCATTTCAAACAGAACCGGAGATCACCCGTGAACCCGGTTCAACTGAACCATAGATTAACGCAGGTATGAGAAATCGACCCTAAAAGACACAAACTTTGGTATTAAAATTTTACAATTAGGCAATTAGGCTAAATATTTTTAAAATGATATGATATCATGAAATTATGAATTAGGATGATATTATGAAATGTAATTAAAAAATGGTCAAAAAATGGGGCCTTAAATTACATTTTTTGGCGCATTTTTTGATAATGCAAATTTGTCTAGATATTTTACAGTTAGGTATAGCCTCCCCTATTGTAAAAATCACGAGCCGCCACTGCTGACAAAGGCTTTCGATCGCAAAGTCGAAGACGTCTTACATTGGGTGCGTTCGGACGACCACAGCGGCTGGACAGCTGAGCCAGCAGTAGCTGTCAGACGTCACCGCTGGAAGCCAGCCGCTGAGAGATTTACTAAGCTTTCCCTATCACGGCTGGATACAACCACTCAGCCGATTTCTGCTGACAGCCAGCCGCTATGGTCGTCCGAACGCACCCATTAACTGTATTGGCTGTGAGCTTCGACGGTAGCGCTATCTCGCGGTTTGACACCTATACTTTTCTGATAAAATTTATGTGTGTGAAATATACAAAACGAGAAAAATAGATATTTATCTAGAAAAACATAAATTCTGAACTGAAATATTATTGTAACCTAATTACTAAACGAATACACATAATTAATAGTAAAATTAATTATGTTTTCTTATTCTATTCATTATAATTTTAATATTTAATATATAAGTTCGTGTGACTAGATGACTGCTTACGCAAAAGACCATTGAGAAAAAGAAGAAGTTTATATGAATAATTTAAAGGTTATCTCTGTTTATGTTTCTGTTTGTGTACATCGTAGCATCGTACATCAAATCTGTTTGTATATTATTTTTGTTGTGTGCTTACTGCCTATTACGATTTGTAATTTGTATGAATTCTTTCAAAATGGATATTAAACATTATACTGGATTTAAGTCTATTTCCCATGATATCCAATTTCAACCAGCAACACCAAAAAAAGGAAAGGATTTAGTTGATGCAGGACATGTACGCAATGTTTCGGAATATAATAACTGCATTAAGGCCTCAGTTATCCGACAAACGTCAATTTCCAAACCACCTTATATTACAAAATTGTGGCTAAATGAAGAGAGGAAGGTAATTAAAGTATCCTGTACATGTATTTATAACAAAAGTAAAAGATGCAAGCATGTATATGCTGTTATTCATTTTGTGAATTGTGATGAAAGTGTAACAAAGACAAGTAGGGTAAAACAATGGGGAATTCCAAGTACTCGCCAGTTAGCACTGGAAAAATATTCAAAGGGAAGAAGTTGCAAGTTAATGTTTCCAAAAAAACATCAGGAACCTCCAGAATCTTGGAAACAATTTACTGTGCAACATAGTGAGTTGCAACATTCAGCTTTGAAGACAATTTTAGTTTCAGCCGAAGCAGATAAAACGGAATTAGCAGTCAAAGCAACAATTTCATGTTTGTTAGATGAAGTTGAGGAAAATATGATAATTTATGGTTCTAAAGACTATATAACTGAAATTCTCAAGTTTTTCTAACTTCAAATAGATCAACATGAAATTGATTTGACAAATTACGAACTTGATGTGAACGTTAAACAGTTTTATGAGGAGAACATTGTGAAAAGTGAGGAAGAAACTGTGAAATTGTGTTGTGAAACAATCAAACAGTCAATGTGCAAATTATGGTTCGATGTGCGAAGACAACATTTAACAGCCAGTAAGGATGTGCACAACATTAAAGTTCGAAGAACAAAAACCATTGAATCTTTGGTTCAAACTAAGTTGAATCCAACTAGTATTAATACTGAATCAACCAGATATGGTGTAACAAATGAACCAAGGGCCAAAGATTTGTATGAACAAACTTTTAATTGCAAAGTGCTTCAGGTTGGCTTTATTCCATCTAAAAGGAATCAATGGTTATGTGTGAGTTTAGATGGTGTAGTGCAAGAGAATGGTATTTTCACAAAAAATGTTGAAATAAAATGTCCATACTCTTGTTCTAAACAACCTGTTGTTGATTGGGAGAATAAAACAAGCAATGTCAAATATTTGTTTTTTCAAGAAAATGACATTGTATTGAAAGAAAGCCACATGTACTATACACAATGCCAGGTACAGATGTATGCAACGGGCATGAGTAAATGTGATTTATTCATTTATTCTCCTAAAGGAAGTATCAACTTAGAACTAACTAGAGATAATAATTTTTTGAGGCAAGTCATTCCCAAAGCAGAAATATTTTATTTTCAACATTATTTACCAATATTGTGTAAATTAAATGATGAAAATATCAACTCTGGTAAAAAATATTTGTGTCCATCTACTGGTATTTTTACAGACGCCATCAACAAGTAATATTAAAATATGGTTTAATAAATTTAAAAATACATGTTTTATTACAATTATATTTCAACTCATGCAGCACAAGTGTTTTACTGTAACATGCTTTTTGCTCTGTTTCTATTCTGTCAACTGTTCAAATATTTAGTGTAAATATCACTTGTTTATATTAAGCGACATTTTGTTTAAACTGCACCAATCATAAATTGAATTAAGGTCTTCCTGTAATATAAGTGTTATAAAATGAGTTAGGTGAGCTAACTAAATGACTATCAACGATTAAAAAATTTATTCTTAATTACAGGACAATAGGAAAACATTTTACTTGAACATAACTTGTATTACTGACATTATATTTTCTTGACATTATCAATACTGTCAAATACATAAAGTGGCAACCATAGAGCAATATCCACTTTCAATATTGTATATTCTGACACTCTCCCTCAATATGAAAAGTAGATAAGCTAAACATTAGACCGTAACAAAACAAACATTATTCTAAATTCAAATGCTGACAAATTAACTGCAATTTCTTTGAATTTAACGACTTGGTCAACATATCAGCCACCATTTCATTCGTCGACATATATTTTAATTTAATATCATTGTTAGCTACTTTTTCACGAATAAAATGATACTTGACATGAATATGTTTAGTTCTCTTATGGTATACTTGATTTTCCGATAACTTTATGGCACTTTGATTATCATTAAATATAACCATCGGAAAACCTTCAAACAAAAACTTACAATTCACATTGTTTTCAAATATTTCTCTACATAAATACGTTAAATATAACGATTCTTTTGCTGCCTCAGTTATGCCAATATATTCAGCTTCAGTTGAACTTAAAGCCACGGTTCTTTGCTTTTGATATTCCCATGAAATAGGACCACTAGCCAACGAAAAAATAAATCCATAAAACGACTTTCTATCTAAACTGTTATTGGCCCAATCTGAGTCAACAAAGCCACTTAAAGAAACATTCGACTTTCTGTAATTAATTCCTACAGTTCTTGTACCTTTCAGGTATCTTAAAACATGCTTGGCTGCTAACCAATGTTCTTTCGTATGATTCTTATTAAACTGACTAAGATAAGTAACAGAGAAAGCTATGTCAGGCCTTGAACAAACTGCTAAATACATTAACGAACCAATCAATTCCTGATAAGGACATTCATAAAAAATTCCTTCATTCGAAAGCTTAACATTCGGTTCTAAAGGAGTATTTACAATGCTACAATTAGTCATTTCAAATCGTTTAAGTATTTTATCAATATACTGTTCTTGACTTAATTTCAATTCATACTCTGACCTACTTCTCTCTATCTTCATACCCAAACAATGTGTAATTGGACCCAAATCCTTAATACGAAAGTTTTTATCTAATTCATTTGTCAAAACTTTAACCCCATCATGATTATTTTAAAAAACAAAAAAAATCATCTACACAAAGTGCTACAATAAGGATTGAATTCTCACTATTTTTAACAAAAATACATGGTTCAATTTCACATTGCTTAAAATTCAGCTTTAACAAAATTTGGTATGCCTTTTTATACCACAGTCTCGAAGACTGTTTGAGACCATATATAGCTCTCCTGAGCAGGCAGACTTTATTTTCTGAGTCTGGTTCATTAAAACCTTCAGGTTGAGCCATATATATGGTTTCATCAATTTCACCATTCAGGAACACAAATGAACTGTATCTAGATTTAATTCAACAGCCATCCCTAACAAAAGCCTAAAATTACTAAAACGAATGACTGGAGAATACGTTTCTGAATAGTCAACCCCATATTTTTGGGTAAAACTCTTTACCACTAACCTTGCCTTGTACCTTACTACGTCACCCTTTTCATTTTTCTTTATTTTAAACACCCATTTATTCTGAACAATATTTGTATTTGCAGGTTTATCAACCAATTCCCAAGCATTATTCATTCTGAGAGCTGTCAATTCATTCTGAATGGCTAATTTCCATTCATGGCTGTAACTACTTGACAGTGCCTCAGAAAGGCTTGTAGGCTCAAATTCATTTGACATAGTAAGCATGGCAAGATCAGGTGCATTTTCCAGGTCTTTATCTAACAAAAAATCATTAAACAATTTTGGTATATTTCTAACACGCGTAGGGTAACGCCTAAATTCTTCAACACTATCACTATTTCTTTCTTCTCTATTCACTTCTTGATTTTCACTCGCACTTTCTACACTTTCAGCATTCTCAGATTGAACAATTTCATTCATACCAGTTTTCACTTCTTCGGAGTTTTCATGTACACCAAAACATTCCGACTGATTCTGGTTCACTGATTCGGCTTTAACTTCAAAAATTCGCAAATTGCATGTAACCTCAGGTTTAAATCGTACGTCGTGGCTCGATACGATTCTTCTTTCAGATGGAATCCATATTCTAAAACCATCCCTGTCATTCACGTAACCAACCAAATAACCATGTATCGCCTTATCATCAAATTTACTGCGAAAATTCTTGTTTACGTGAACATAACATTCAGTGCCAAATATTCTTAAATGTTTCAAACTTTCAAATGGCTTTCCATACCACAATTCATAGGGACTTTTATTCTCAATTGATGACTTTCCTGTGCGATTCAGAAGATACACTGCAGTATTGCATGCTTCTGCCCACAATGCTTTGGGTAACTTGCATGGGTTTAACATGAAACGAGCACACTCTACAATGGTACGATTTTCCCTTTCAGCAACACCATTCTGCTGCGGTGTATAGGGTGGAGTGATACAATGCTCTATACCTCTACTCGCAAGAAGTTCCGATACCTTTCTATTGTCAAACTCTCTCCCTCCATCACATCTTAGTTGCTTTACTACTTGGCCATTTGTGTTTGCTTCATTTAAAAATTTTTCTAAGAAGGTACATACCTCACTTTTGTGTTTCATAAAGAAAACTTTTCGAAACTTACTAAAGTCATCTTTAAAACATACGTAATAACGTGCTCTTCCCAGTGATTCTGTAGACATGGGTCCATTCACATCTGCATGAATCTGCTCACCAGTGACTTGTGGCTGATTGATCCTAGTTTTAAATGGCAATCTATGCATTTTTCCAATTTCACATCCTTCGCAAAAGCTTTCTTTGCACCCATCAATGTCTATATTCATTTTCTTCAAGGCTGATGACCAAATCTTTCATGATACACTTGTAACATATCTGTTGACTCTACTAAGTTCGCTTGAATGGGATTGGTCGGTTTCATAACACGTATATCAAGTGCATACAGGCCATTACTGAAGTACCCAGTCATTACAGATTCAAGAGTAGTTTTATCATGTATATTTACACCTTTATCGTCGAGTACTGTAACGAAACATCTTTGTGCAGCAGATTTCACAGGAAAACAAATGAGCGCTTGCTTCAGGAACAAAAAACATTCTTCAATTCAGCATCTTTCCATTTATTATTCAGACGCGTTTGAATTTTCACTGTTCCTTGTCCATAGGCATACATACATACATCCTTCTTACCAAGTGATATCTTTTCGGGTTCAGCAAACTCTGTATAAGATGAGAAATATTGCTTATCTGTAGTGATATGATTTGTGGCTCCACTGTCACAATACCATTTCCCAGCTTCAACACAATAATTGTTAGATGAGGCACTTAAAACAACAGACAAAAAAACAGCATCATTACTTTTATTCTCGCCTAAATTCTCAGCAGATTTTTTCAATAGAGACTCTCTCGCCCAATGGCCTAATTTCTTGCATCTGTAAGAAGAAAATTTTTCTTTTACACGATGTACATTTTTCTTTGACTTTGTAGTAGCTGTACTTTGGCTCTGTTTGTATTTTTATGTCGGGCTATTGCGTGCAACAAACGCAAAAGATTCTGTGGTACTTTGGTCACGTAATTCAATAGCACACAATTTCTCAATCAATAAATTCAAAGTTTGATTCTTCGATGGTATCGTGTCCCACAAATCTTTGAAATTATCAAAGTCCTTACCCAAAGTTGTTAAGATCCGACCATTTAACATTCTTTCGGATAAAACATTTTCATCATGCTTCAGCAATTCATCATTCAAATCTACAAACAGTTTCTGCAACTTCGCAACATGTGTGCTAATATCTTCTTTTTCATCATGCTGGACTCTAAAAAAGGCTTCAATTAACATGTTTAACCGTTGCGTACTGCTACGTTCAAATCGCGCACGTAATTTGTCCCATATTTCACTAGCATGAGTGCATGTCAACACCAGCTCGGCAACAGTTTTTCCTAGCGTACCTGCTAACAAACTTGCCGCTTTTGCATCGTCTTTTAACCATTGTTGATGCTTCTTTACTTCCAATGAAGTTGAATTTCCAGCAACCTCGGGACATTTACACATACTGTTCACAATGTCTTCAAGTGCATACGCTCGTAATAACATCGAAACGTGCCATTTCCATTTTGCCCAGTCTTCAGGACCCTCAAGTTTATCGACTTGAATTTTATAATCGTTATTGCTGGTCGCCATATTTTTTCACCTGTTCACAGTTCACGTGAATTGGGCCCGTAACCTGTTATAAAATGAGTTAGGTGAGCTAACTAAATGACCATCAACAATTAAAAAATTTATTCTTAATTACAGGACAATAGGAAAAAATTTTACTTGAACATAACTTGTATTACTGACATTATATTTTCTTGACATTATCAATATAAATCTTGACATTGCAATGAGCTTTTAGGTCTGGATCCCGCGTATGAAAAAAAAGTTGATTAATAGCAAGCTGAAAATTTGTTAATAGCTTAAGGGTGTGTAATCGGATAAACTTTGATATATGGGAACACTGGAACAGGGGTAGTTTTAATTGTGGAACAGGTTAAAAATTTGGAACGGTCAGACCACGAAAACGGCTCATTTATTTTGTCCGACAGAACAGACTTAAACTCTCCGAACAGAGATTAAACTCTCATGCAAAAATCAGACTGCTATTTATCACCTGTCAAAATTCCTGTCATTTGACATATTCTACATGTTCCACTCATTAAAACTCCCATTTGGTGATTAATAGCAGTCTGATTTTTGCACGAGAGTTTAATCTCTGTTCGGAGAGTTTAAGTCTGTTCTGTCGGACAAAATAAATGAGCCGTTTTCGTGGTCTGACCGTTCCAAATTTTTAACCTGTTCCACAATTAAAACTGCCCCTGTTCCAGTGTTCCCATTTATCAAAGTTTATCCGACTAGACACCCTTAAGCTATTAACAAATTTTCAGCTTGCTATTAATCAACTTTTTTTTCATACGCGGGATCCAGACCTATTTGCTCGTAAATATATATAAATAAATAAATACTGTCAAATACATAAAGTGGTAATAATTTACTGTTGTGTAATTCTGTATAATTCCTGGTTTCAATAAACGCATTTGTTAGTGGGGTGATTTTTTTTTATTTTCCAATATTTGTTAGTTAAGTTTTCCTTGTTTAATAAAGCCAGATTTGTTAAAAGTTTTGACTCAGTGTGTCTTAGCTTGATGCAGTATTTTTGGGCTGAAAATTGTCTACGTAAATCTAATGGGACTTCATTCCACTCTGCTAGCATAACATTTGTTGGGAGTTTATTATTATGAATTTATTATAATTAAACTGAAGACTACAGTGCCAATGTATTATTTTAGTTTTATAAATCAATACTCAAGATGTAATGTTATTCTGAAGCTATTTTCTTGTGACATTTTTGTAGTAAACTATTTTTAATGGGAAATAAGCCACAATTTTACTAAAAAAATGATTTTATTAACGTTTCAACATCCAAATCAGATACCATTGTTGTTGACAATTTTGAACTTTATTAATTGAATTTTATTAACGTGAAACGTTAATAAAATTTTGTCAAAGTGTAACTGCTATAATTTATTTTATATTTAAGTATGTTTAATCAAAATAACTGATATTTTGGAGTCAATAAATTAAATATGTGTTTGATTTGTATTTTTTATAAATAAATGGAATATAAAAACAGAATTATGTATAAAAGCTTTTTTATTAAATAAAGTGTACAATAATATTAGTAGGTAATCCTTATTTGCTAATCCTTAATGCCTTAAGCAACGATAGAGCTGAGTGATATTCAAAAATCATTAAGTATAATAAGTAACAGTTCAAGTTTATTATCCAGTTGGAGTTGACTATTCCTAGTTCAAGTCAACTCAAATGGCTGGTTTTAGTAAAAGTTGAGTATAAATATAAAATTAAGATTTTTATTTAACATTTACTAGTAAAAGTAGACTCCAACTAGAAAAGGTATACTCTTCCCAATGCCACTTAGTAAGACTTGATTCACACAAACAACTGATTCTAGAAATTAAATGTTACTGGATATGTTCAAATCGTGATAATCAAAAAAGCATGTGAGATTATACTCGTATAATGTATAATCTACATTTACTGAATCGATCCAGGAACAGTCAACGCAAACTGGTAAGAGTTGATTCTATTTTCCTGCGATCTACTTTTACTCACAAGGGTTAGGAAGAGTATACTTCAACTTCAACTAATAAAAGATGAATTAAATTTTTCAAATCAACTCTTACTGCTCATTTTAGTTGAAGTTGACTTAAACTAGGAATAATCAACTTGAGCTGTAACATATACATATATGACAATGCAACATCACAAATAAAAACAGAAAAGATAAAACTACAAAGAGGGTTTAGACAAGGAGATTCTATCTCACCCAAGCTATTTACTTTAGCTCTAAAAGATAACTTTAGAACTTAGAAATGGGCAAATAAAGGAGTGACGATAGATGGCTCATCGTGTGATAGCTCATTTGAAAGGAAACTACCAGGAGGCAGGTGGGTCGAAGCTCTAACAGTGAATTTAAGCAAAAAACAATATTTATTTGTGAAATAAATATTTTTTCCTGTTTTCTGACAGCAGTAACATGTATTTTGGTTTAAATAAATTACATACATTCTTTTTGCCTCAATTAATTTAATTAAAAAGATTTTTTTGGAGACCCTGCATAAATAGTTTGTTAATGTTTATATTACATACTGAATATGAATAGCTTATTTATGTAAGGATATAAGTCACTATTTCAGGTAAATTGAGATTATGACAAAATTTGTTTTCAATACTTATATTTAATGTTTAGTCATAAAAGAACATCAGTCTTAAGTACTCTTGATAGGTAGCCAGTGAACAAAATGATTTATTTATGAAAAGATTGTCATTATAAGTCATTAACTTATATCGTTTCATAAATTTGCCAAATGCAAACTCAATCGCATGGATAGGCTGTATACACCAATGGAAGTTTTTGAAGCAATCTGTAGTTTTCCAAAGAGGCAGAAATTTACTGTACAAATGGTAAGAACTAATGACATTCTGGATTTTAAAAATTGGTGGTCCAAATATAACAAAAAAACGTGCTATTCTGTTGAAACTTCCGCTACATCTATTCAAAGTTCCCATTCGCTGTTTTCAGCTTTATGGAGTTCCACTACAATCACAATACAAAAAAAGACTTGTTGAAGCATTGAAGTTTATCGATGGAGCACTAGGCAGTTCCTTTGTTCTACAAAGTCAACAATGAAAATGTTCAACTTATAAAGAAACGAGCTTATCCTATGGAAAAAATTCCAATTAACATAAAAATCCTTGATATTCAAAAGATTACTATGATATAGATTGACATTATTTGCTCAAATATGTAAAAATTTTATGCAAATAAAAGTTATTGTATCCTATTCTATACCAGGTATCTTCCTGAAAATTATAAAGAATTTTATGAGGAAATAATTGGATGGCCAACCATTGAAGTGGAAAATACTGAACGTATAAAGTATCCTATAAAAAACTGCTTTTAATTTTTATTTTTTTAGTTTAAAATATTTCGTGTGTTACTAACTGGTAATAAAGTTGGCCAATAAACGTTTTTTTTTTGTTTACTTGGACAAATACGGCCAAAAATAATAGTTTAAATGTTTTTTTAAAATAATTCGTAAAAAGATGTCAGACGAAAAAAATATCTATGAATTAAAAAAAAATCAAATATAGTTATCAAACGATAAACACTTCTTTTAAATTTTCTCAAAACTTCATTATTGTGACTTATATCCTTTCATAAATAAGCGATTCATATAGAATTAAATTACCTTTCAAATGAACGTTTCATTAATAGTGTATTCAATGTTACTTTATGATTCTGTTGATAATTATGGACGTTGTGGTTCAGAAATTATAGGAGGTTGTAAATTTACTAAGACACAGCACAAGTGAATAACTTCATCAATATGTGAAAACAGATATTCCGGTATTTTATCTAAAACACGAAATGTCCTCAATCGTTGCATCACTCTTTCCACGTGTATCCTTACTCTAGCTGTGTCATAAGTTTTATCAGTTTCTTCCTTAGTAAATTCCAGTTTGTCCTTCAAAAATGGTGGCATTACAAACAAAATTTTCTTTCCACAATCATCGATGACATTTTGGAATTCTGGAAAGCACTTATCTGCTAATATTTTATCACCATGTTCTAAAAGATTTATTAGTCCCGATGTAGCTGTAATATGGGAATCACTTATACGTCCACCATGAGCATCTGATTTAAAAGAAATGAAACCACTAGGAGTTATACCAAATAAAACTTTGAATGTAAATCCATGTTTATATTGAGAGTAACAAAAAACACGATTCTCAAGTGAAGATGGAATTTCTATTCTGAATTCCGTACAATCAATTATGGCACGAGTGTCATCATAATTTCGTTTGAAACAATCTGGAATTGAGGCTCTTACTGTTTCCTGTTCTGGCCAAAATACAAAATTCGATGTTCTATATGCTAATTGTTGCAGACAAGAGAAAAATATTTTTGATATGGTTGTTCTATGTATTCTGAACAAAGCACCCATTGCTGCAAATGTCAATCCAGTTTTCAATTTCATCAATAAGATGAAAAGCTTATTTTCTTTTGAAATTACAATTTTATCTGAAAATTCCATTTTTTCCAACAATAAATTGAAGTTGTGAAATGAAACACCAGTCAGGTCCAATAACTCCTCTTCATTTTTTATTGATGAGTGACCATTAAAACATTTATGTTTCTTTGTACTATGATCCTCCTCAATTATAGGTTCGTTTAATCCAACAGCCACATCAGCGTATGTTTTATGGTCAGTTCCACACATTTTGTTCTTCAACTTTTTATGCTTTCTTGCTGTCACTAAATCAATATCCCCACTAATGTCAGTTTGTATTTCAACATCAACAGAATCTTTATGAACATACTTAATACAAACAAATGATTCTTTCCAAGGTTTTGGTGAACCATCATCATCCTCCCATATAAAGACTTGACAAGACTTATCAGCACTGGAATTAACTACAGAATTATTGAATGACTCAATTTCACATAAATTATCTGTTGTATACTCTTCCGTTTGTACGGATATTTCATTTGATGAAGAACTTGCTATTTCGCAATCTTTGGTTGGCCCTAATATTTCTCCAGTGGAGGTTTTCATGGATTGAATCCTTCGCTTCATAAATCTGGAATGTCTGTAAATAATAATAAAATATAATAGTATTAATAAGTATACATTTTTTATGGTGTACGTACCTGTCAATGTTATGTACATATCTTGCTTTTAGAGTTTGTGAACCAAATAAAGAAGGTACATAACTTGGACTCATTTCTGCATCAGATTTTTCACCTCCAACAAAGTGATCGCTGCAAATTAAGTGATGAGTATTCGGAGTCCATAATGATCCATCCTCACTACAAAATCAATTATTTTTTATTTTACACTATAGAAATATCATGTTGTTTGTATTATTATGGTTCTGTTTACATTACTTACTTTTTCTTATTGATAGCAATAATCCATTTTTCTCTTTGACCTATTTTATGTTTGGCAACAGGAAATGAATAAAATTTGCAATCACTGTTATATCCAGTATTTTTACATGAGTCAATACAACAGCTGCAATATCTTGTTTTCTTTTTTGAAAAATCCATATTATTATCTGCCATTTCAGATTTCAGCTTATCAGATAAATGTACAAAACTGCCACTAACAGCGCTGGCGAAAACTGTCAAAGTCAAATCCAATCTCCTCTACCCATGGCGCGCTATTTAAATTTATCAGATAAATGCACAAAACTGCCACTAACAGCGCTGGCGAAAGCTGTCAAATCCCCTCTACCCATCGGCTCATGGCCAATAGAAGAAATATACCAATCAATATTATACAAACCATCAGAAACATCTACTTCCATAATCGGATTCAGGCAAAGGTAAATGGAAAACTAACGCAGTTTATACCAGTACAAAGCGTAGTCAGACAAGGTGACTCGTTAATCCCACTGCTCTTTAATATAATAATGCCCGAAATAATAGAAGCAGTACGTAAAGGTCATGGTTACAGAATTGGGAAAAAAGAAATCCAAATATTATGTTATGCAGACGAAGCCGCATTAATCACCGAGACAGAAGACGATTTGCAAAGATTAACACACATCTTCAATACAACAGCCAAGAAATACAATATGATAATATCAGTAGAAAAAACCAAATGTACGACATCTAAATATCCACTACGATGTAAAATCGAAATTGATGGGAAAATAATAAAGCAGGAAGCAAGGTTTAGATATCTGGGAATAGATATAACCAGTTACGGAGATGGTAAAGAGAAAGTACGACAACAAAGCTAAAAGCAAGTAAAGCCACGTGATCTCTTAATAACACAATCTGGAAGAACAAACACCTAACAAGACACAAAAGCAAGAATCTATAAAGCAGCAATTAGACCTATATTGACATACACGGTCGAGACAAGACCTGACACATCTAAAACGAGACGACTACTCGAAACAAGAGAGATGAAAATACTTCGACGAATATCAGGGAAAAGTCTGTTGGAAAGGGAGAGAAGCGAAAACATAAGAAGATCATGCAATGCAGAAGACAGAAATGGATGGGTGACATGGTGAAAAAACGGTAACAGGAGTGTAACGAACACATTAGTAGAATGGCAAAGATAGGATAGTACGAATAGCACGAGATAAGTCACCAAATATAAAAGATAAAAAGAGGTGTGCGACAGGGATGTATATTGTCCCCATTATTGTTCAAAACATATTCAGAGCACATTATGAACCTAGCGCTAACGGACATAGACGAGGGAATACTTATAAACGGAGAACGATTGAACAACATAAGATACGCTGATGATATTGTCATTTTTGCAGACAGTCTTGAAGGTCTGCAGACACTTGTCTCCAGATTGGCAGAAGTAAGTAGCAGGTTTGGGCTTGATTTTAACATAAAAAAACCAAATACATCGTTATAAGCAAAAATATGATACCACCTGGTCAGTTACTAGTTAACCAACAACCTATAACACAAATCACCAACTATTGTTATTTGGGTGCAAACTTAAATGAACAGTGGGACCAATCGACGGAAATTAAGATAAGGATCGAGAAGACGAGATCAAATTTCGTCAAAATGAAAAAAATCTTTAAGAGCCACGATATAAAATTGGAAATAAAAGTTCGTTTATTAAATGCTACGTATTCTCCGTTCTTTTATAAGGTGTGGAGTCATGGACTTGAACTGAAGCATCACTGAAGAGACTCGAAGCATTTGAGATGTGGTGCTATAGACGCATGTTGAGGATTTCCTGGATATACAGAGTTACCAACGAAGAAGTTATACATAGAATGGGTAAAGAGCGCGAACTAGTCGTAACCATAAAACGTCGCAAACTGGAATACCTGGGCCATATAATGCGCAATGAACAACGATATGACCTACTTCGGACCATACTTCAAGGTAAAGTGCATGGGAAAAGAGATCCAGGACGAAGAAGAATATCCTGGCTGCATAACCTGCGAAAATGGTTAAACTGCGGACGTTTCAGGGCAGCAGTCAACAAAGTCAGAATAGCCATGTTAGTGTCCAATATCCGTAATGGATAGGCACCATAAGAAGAAGTCACCAAATGGACTAAGAAGTATTGGCAGACCAAAAAAAAGATGGTGCGGTAACTTAAACAATTTAGAAGGCTAATATTGAAGAAGAAACAGGCTTTAAAGCCTACATATAAGAAGGAAAAAGAAGAAGACACAAGGTTATTATGAAACTGAATCCTTGACAAACGCTCTATAAGTAGTTTTCTGATGTTATTTTATCGCAAAATAACCAGAAAAAAATATACCGCCCAAAATAAAGCTTGTTAAAAAATGTTCAGTTCTTTTTGTTTATGACGTTTTTACTGTTTGTAGACAATTTAATGTGCTATAAATAATTTTTCATAACATTTTCGGTAGGGTTGCTAGTTTACGAGATACAGCTCGAAAACCTTTTGCACGTCTTTTTCCAAGATGGTGTCCGAGGGACAAGTGTGGCGACCCCACAAACGTCAACTTAAGGTTACAATAACCCCCTGTCCCCCTGTATGCCTCAGTGCTACAGGAGCACACCTTTTAGCCAAGGGTTGTGAGTTCGAATCGCAGCTGCGTAGGGATCTTTTTTTAATAAAAATTTAATAAAAAAAATAATGTCTATCCTTGTGGGATCGCTACTCACGGAAGAGACCGCACACGTTCGGACATAATAATCTCTTTATAAAGACAATGAGACGAAAGCTGTAATACCTGGGGCATGTTATGCGTAATGAGAGATACAACATACTTTATACAGGGTAAAATCCAGGGAAAGAGAAGTGTAGGAAGAAGAATCTCATGGTTGCGCAACTTGAGGGAATGGTACGGATGATTGCCAACCTCCGTCGCGGAGATGGCACGTAAAGAAGAAGAAGAAAGACAATGAAGTCGACTTTACTAAGTAACACAACATTTATTCAACACACACTACATATTACACTATAATTTGATTAGGACTAAAGTTGTTCAGGACAGGCTCTATAAAATTCTACCGATATTAAATTATTTTAATAATTAAGAGGCACTCGATTTTTCAACCGGGAAAGAATCTCTGCATCGACAAACAATGCTTTTGTGACGAAGGCCATTAGTAGGGTGGTTCGAAAAAAACTTTTTTTTATATTTCAGATCGCTATAGTGCGCAAAAGTTGCCATTGGTATAGACTTGAAAAAAGCACTAATTATTATTTTTTATTAATTTGTCTTCCGGTCGCGCAATGCCATCGAAGTGAGCAAAAATTTTGAAAAACCTGAATTTTTCATATATTTTATTAACAGGCCAGTTGGTTTTAATTGCGTTCCTATACCATGAATTAACTACTAAAAGTATGTAAAATCAATATAAATTCACTTATTATAAATTTTTTTATATCTTCCGGTCGCGCACATAATACAAAATGAGTAAAATTAGTAGTTTTTGCAAAACTTCAAAGTTTGACTGTTTGGTACAATTTAATCATACAACTTTTAGAGATGGTATAGTTTAATTTAATTACGATAATATATTTAAAATCCAAGCATATAAGATAAATTTTGATATTCAAGTGGAATTCGGTCGCGCAGCTTCGTCAAAAACAGCAGACTACCGAGAGACGAGGCGAAAGTGACGAATGCCAGCGAAGCACACGCTGCCACAAATAAAGATACATGTGGGAATACTTCTACAATGGAGTATTTGTCTTCTCCATTACAACTAACTGCCATTGCATCACCTTTTCCAACACTTAGATGAAAATACAACAGGCTCAACAGGATATTCCGGACAAATTGGAAAGGCCCTACCTGATTGTGAAAGACTACCACTTATTGATTTTAATCCTATTGATTGTGAGATTCCAAAAGTTGACAAGCGTATTTTTAAGCTTGTCAACTCTTAAGCACCAATAATTGTACTTGCTTGAGATATCAGAAGTCATCAGGTCAGGACATTGTTCAGAAGACTTAGTAGTGGGTACGTGATCCTATCCCAACGTCACATTCAAGATGGTTTACTACTGCAAACCGAGTTTTGCGTTTCTACATCAGTGTGTCCAACCCTTCTGAAAATCTGAGAGAGATTGTCACATTCATTCTCAAATGTTATAATATGCCTATGTGGTTTGCCACAAAAATAAACCACAAATTCACAGATGGGCCTAGACATGATTACAAAATCATTGAATATTCAAGGTACTTAACAGTAGAGCTTCTTCAAGTTGTTGATCCCGTTTTACAACGGAATGCTTACTTTGCCCATCCCGAAAATTTACTTTTGGCTATGGTGACTGATGACAGAAAGAATATCCGAAAGCTGGGCTTTAGGCGTATCATGAAGGAAAAGCAAGCAATATCTGAAAGTGACTATCAGAATCTTTAAACCACCAAACTTAAACTTGAAGCTAAATAGTATTACGAAATTATCAAATGGAACACCAGTACACTGACTCCCCTCTACTGCTAAGAACATTGACTAACGAAGAGATAAAACAGTATGTGAGCTAATGACTTCAAGCCTGTTATGAGTATAGATACTTTGCCATGACATACACAGGCAGTTGAAAGATGCGTTAAGCTAGTAACCGTAGCTTCAAGTAAAGTGTGTGGACACAGTTCCAGAGACGGTTATATTAGAAACACATTATTGCAGCGCTCAGCGATGCCAACGATTAAAATCAACAACAACTGGTAGTCTTTCACAATCAGGTAGGGCCTTTCCAATCGGTCCGGATATCCTACAGTGCCTGTTGTATTTCCATCTATAGTATTGGAAAAGGTGGCGGAATGGCAGTTCGTTGTAATGGAGAAGACAAATACTCCATTGTAGAGGTCTTCCCACATGTATCTCTATTTGTGGCTGCGCGAGCTTCGCTGGCATTCGTCACTTTCGCCTCGCCTCTCGGTAGTCTGCTGTTTTTGACGAAGCTGCGCGACCTAATTCCACTTCGCGCGAATATCAAAATGTATCTTAGATGCTTGGATATTAAATATATTATTGTAATTGAATTAAACTACAACATCTCTAAAAGTCGTATGATTAAATTGTACTAATTAGTCAAACTTTGAAATTTTGAAAAAACTACTAATTTTACTCATTTTGTATTACGTTGCGCGACCAGAAGATATGAAACAAATGCATAGTAAGTGCATTTATATTGATTTTACATACTTTTAGTAGTTAATTCATGGTATAGGAACGCAATTAAAACCATCTGGCCTGTTTAAAAATTTTTTTGAAAAATTAAGGTTTTTTACAATGTTTGCTAATTTCGATGGCATTGCGCGACCGGAAGACAAATTAATAAAAAAATAATAATTAGTGCTTTTTTCAAGTCTATACCAATGGCAACTTTTGCGCACTATAGCGATATGAAATAAGAAAAAAAGTTTTTTTCGAACCACCCTAGCCATTTGTTTTCAAGCAGTTTATTAAGAACAAAGGACATAAGTACGGCATTTAGCTGTATCTTTTAACTGAAGCTAATGGTATGGTTTTAAGCATTAAAAATGCCCCACACATAAACCCTAACCTAACATACATAACGTAAACATAATTTTTCACTGGACTATTGAGTTGACATTAATTTTATTATCAATAACGCTTCTTGAAGGTACAAAATTCTCCTTCATCTTCTTCTTCTTCTTTTATATATCGCACCCTCAGTGCAAGACTGCAGTAAGTCAAAATAAGTAAGTTTCGAGATAAAGACGAGTTTGTTTATTTTCGTGCTAATATCGGTAAAATAAGACACAAATTTTAAGAAAAATTAACATTTAATTATGATTTTGCATGCTTTTCAGCCTATATTACATTAACCAAAAATAGAAATTTAAATAAAATAATATTAACGCAAAAAAATTAGGAATTTCAAAGTTACAACACTTTTGCACGGAAAAAATTGTTAATCACTACACATTCAGTATTAGAATTTCAAAGTTACAACACTTTTGCACGGAGAAAATTGTAAAAAGCGTAGACACATTTACTTTTACAGTAAAACCTGTGTTACCGGCCACCTGCCAACAACGGCCACCTGTACTAACGGCCAGTTTAAAAATTACCCAAACTAATTATGTACAGTAAAACCTGTGTTAACGGACACCTGTCAAAACCGGCCACCTGAACTAGCCGGCCAGCTTCAAAGTTCCCCAAACCAAAATTTTTGGACTACAAAACCTGGTATTAGCGGCCACCTTTTTATATCGGCCAATAGTTCTGTCATTTTTAGTGACCGTTATTGACAGGTTTTACTGTATATCTAGACTACAAAAACTGGCATTACCGGCCACCTTTCTATATCGGCCAATAGTTCTTTCATTTTTAGTGGTCGTTGCTGAC